>NC_063256.1:9393939-9696969 GCF_019578655.1 Ricinus communis | reverse complement strand
GGCTTCACAAGTCACCACCCCAAGAACCTTAATCCAAACGTTCTTGCACTTCACATTATCTAAATACTTAATATTTGAATTAATTGAAAAAAGATGTTGGGATTATTTTCAGAATTACGAATTCAAACTTTAATTGGGATGCTATCTCGATTAATCTTAAATCTTATTACAAAGTCATCTATTGTTTATTCTCTTTCTATGATTTATGAACAACAAAACTTTCATTTTTGGAATATGATATAAGAAAATCATCTAACAATTCTTTTTAGTTCAAAGTCTGGAATGAGAATTGAAATAGAAAGGAAATGATTAATTTTGTATATGTTATTTAATTCAGTATAGAATGAAAATCAAATTTTATCTATTATTGATGTTAATAATATATAATTATTATAAAAATAATAATATTTAATTTGTTGTTAATATAGATAATAAGGTACTATTGTACTTGTTTGATTATAAAAATTCATTCTTTAAGAGAACAGAGAATTCCATCAATGAACAAATTCTTATTCCAATTTCAGAATAGATTGTTACTAATCAAACGCCAACCGTATAAATTTATAGTTTTGATTCTATTATTTTTACCAACTCGACCAAACCTAAATTGGATTGCAAAGTGAGATGGGAATATCTAAGAGTAATGGGTACCAATGAAAACACTATAAAAGCTCAAAGGAACAAACATGCCTTTATTTTGTTCACCTTCGTACCATTGGAGAAAAGGAGAGGCAGAAGAACGCTCAAAACAGATTATAATAGTAGGAGAACGAGATGCTTATATTTATAAGCTACTGCCCCGTTTTTTTAATTGGACTTGTGCACAAATGCCCCCTACCCACAACCCATATATGCTACTAGTTTAGGATTCCAACCGACAGAGAGAAAACCAAAAAGCAAGCCCAAAAAACATGTCGGCCCTAACCTTAATGGAACTGGCCCACTTATGCTTGGCTAAACTTGAATTGAAGTAGTTTTAGGTCCTTGCCTGATTTTTAGCTTTAACAGGTTTCACAAAAAAAAAGGAAAAAACACGATCATTTGAATACTGATTCTGGTTCAGGTAGTGAGACAGAGAGCAGAAGATGTACAGATGTGTAGAGTGTGGATTTGGAGTGAAGTCACTCTATGTGCAATACTCACCAGGGAATATTCGACTTATGAAATGTGTAAAGCTCTTTCACTTCCCCCCCTTTTTTTCTTTAACTTTAAATTTTGTTTTGTTTTCTCCTTCTCTCAATTCTCAGTTAACGCTCAAAAAGATTGTTCTTTTATTGATAGGAGAATTGCAAAGCAGTTGCAGATGAGTATATTGAATGTGAATTTATGGTAATTTATGATACCCTTCTCATTTTTCTTAAAAAATTAACTAGAGTTGGTTTCTGTCCAAATGTGTTCACTCAATTTGTGCAGATTATGCTGATTGATTTGATTCTGCATAAGCCAAAAGCTTATAGGCATCTACTTTATAATGTGCTTAATCAAGAAACTGTCAATTTAGAGGTACTATCAGCTTCTTTATTATTCCCTATCTACTTCTTATTTTATTTTATTTGATTTTTCTTTTAATACAGTTAAGAGTGATCATCTCTGTGTGAATACATGCCTGCTTCGTTGAAGCTCAAATGACCTCATTATTTTTCTCTAAAATTGTTGGTGACATTTGAAATATAGAATCCTGATAGGAGGAACTCTTTAAGGGCATGATTGTTAAGTAGATTTCATCTAGGTTGATTGGACTTTAGTAATGGGGTTTGATGATGTCATTTATGTAGCTTCTCTGCAATTATCTATAGAAGTGGCTGGGCTGAACAAAGCATTGACCGTATATGGGGCTGATTTGCAGGGTTTGATATGGAAGTCTGCTATCAGTTTTCTTCTTCTGGATGCTTGTATCCATTTTCGTTTTGAGATGGTGTTCTTGTTTCAACATGTCGATAGTTCTATTTTTATATACTTGTATTGACCTAAATATTGTGTGCCTTAGCAATCCAAGATAGAAGTATACTATTGCAAAGGAATGTGGAAGAGCAGGTTTCTTCCTTGAGCTTTCCGTCCTTGTTTTGGAGATCTCAAAAGGTCAGCACTGCTAGAGTGATTGGAAATGTATTTTAATCTTTAACTTTTGTAGGTTTGGATAATTCATGAAATTTTGACTATTCAGTTCTACCATTGGCTATGCTAGATATTCATGGATGTCTTTCTTGGAAACCTTACATTCCTTTGTGTTTTTCTTCTTGCAACAAGGATTTTACTGAAAGCATCAGTTAGGGTCTCCAGGTAAATCTTTACTGTAGTTTCAAGCCCTTTCTTACTTGTTATTATTTTCCTCCTTTCAGATACTATTAGAGTATCCCACATCTAAAGTATACAGAGCATATAAGTAATTAGGGCCAACCACACATGCGACATATCAGGTCTGGCCTGATTCCTCATCTGGTCAATACGATTTCATTTCACTGCTGCCACTGCATTTCAAATTTCATGGAGGCTCTCATTTCACATGATAATTGGAAAATCAAAGCCTAGTTTCACTTAGAGTATCCCACATTTAAAATATACAAAATATTAAAAGGGCATATAAGTGATGAGGGCCAACTACCGATGTGACTAGTTCTAGTCATTTTGGTTATGGTGGACCCAAATCTAATAAAGCTCAATCTCTTCTTATAATATTAATGTATCTACATTCTACTCATTCTTACCTCTCACCTTCTCAATTCAATTCAGTTCAAATTTCTAATAGATACATCTTGGTTGGCTATGTAAAAAGTACACTTTACTAGTAGCAATCTTTTGCATGCCACTCATCAATTCAAATTTTTAATAGATACATCTTGGTCGGCCATGTAAAGATTACAATTTACTAGTAGCAATATTTTGCATGCCACTCATTGTATATGTTGTTCTCAAGGGCAGCCTGTGAGTGTAATAGCGAAAACCCCTCTAGTTAAGTACTCTTTGTCTAATGTTTAATTTGGGATGTGGATGGAGAGGGTAAGAAATTTTTGGGATCTTTGACTACAACAATAGTAGGGTATTGATACAGCAATATCCATAGCACAATCCAATTGAAAACAGGATCTTCAGATTAATGATAGGAATGAATAAGAAAATAAAAATTTCATGTAGAAAATGTCTAGTAACATGGGAAATAGAGGTAAGCCTATAAAGAATTGTATGGGGGAACTTGGTGGAACAAATGCCAGTAATCATTAAGCAAATATGGCCAGCTAAGGAAAAAATAAATTAGATTTTGATATCCAACTTGTGAGGTTATATACTGTGCTGTTTAATTCGATACAAAGTTTTCAATATGCTTCAGTCCCAACACTATAAAGCAGAAAGACTAAGCGTATGATCTGACTAATTCTCCTTATTTTTCAGGACTAGAGGCTTGTTGCCTGCTATCCTTGTTTCAAGTTACTTCAAGATCTTTCTAATTGCAATGATGGTATAGTTTCTTAGTATTGCTTAGCAAAACTTATAAATTGTGGCTTTTACACTTTTATCTTCTGTGATCTTTTTGGCCTTATTCTCTATTATACCCTTGTAGTTTGGTTAAGTCTGACTCTGAATAAGTGTGCTACAGGTCTGGGAATTTCCATCTTCTGTGATATTCATCATTGATTTATTTGTTCTGTCTTCCAACATAGTGGCATTAAAAGGTCAGATACCAAATTATTCACCTTCCTGCCTGTAGTAGTTTTTTACTTCTATCAATCTCAGTATTGTTCTTCCTACTAATTTGTTATATGGTCCATAGAATTCTTTATGAACTCTACAGCACTTTCATGATATACTTTTCTTTTACTGTTTCTGTTCTATAAATAAATACTCTAGTAAATTTTTCTGGAGGTCATTGAACTTATCTCTTAGGCATAGTTATACCATGGTTGCCAAAACTTTTCTTGTATTTTATTTGGTTCTTAACTGTTTTTCCTTTTTGATTTATTAATCTCATTGCAATTAGTGCATTGAACTTTGCAAAGCATTTCTCTGGGATCCACCATCACACTGTTTAAAAATCTTAATAGAAGCCTGGCATAGAAACCACTTGGAGTGCCTCGTGGACCTAAATTGATGGGAAGGAATCGCTTGTCCTCCTGCCAAAAAAATGAAATTCAGGTGGAGAAGACTGCAACACTTTTCTTCATCAGTCAGAGCCATTTTTATTATAATGTTAGAGCATCTGAGAAAGCTTCCTACATTGCCCACAATGAAAGCGTCTTCAGAGAACATCCACCTTTTGAAGAAATATCTTTCAATCAGTCCAGCTACCAATACTTTGTTTGATGTCATAAAAGATGGAGGTTTCCTTCACTAACACAGCAACCACTTAACCATTATGTAATATTGTTGAAGGATGTATTGTGTGTTTATGATGCTCTAAGCAATACACTATGAAATGTGGTTGTTCTTGGGACCATGGGTGAGCATGCTCTTAACACAGCAGGTTCTTCGTAAATCATGGGGGAGAAATCAAGACCATACATTCTGCCTTACAAAGGCTATTGCTTGCACAGTTTTTACTGTTGGTAATGAGGGGAGGGCCTTGGTTGTAGAGTAAGTTGGGTTAATTTTAGCTATAAACGGAATCTTGTTTTGTTCGTCAAAATTAGCTCAAGGTATATGCAATCCCTTCTGTTACTTATTGACTTCCCAAGTCATTGAGTTATTTAACTCAAATTCTGTCCCTTACATACGCAATTGCACTGTACTGGATCATTATGGAGGTGATAGATTTTTTCTATTAACTTAGAATTAAGAGAATTTGAAACCTGGGTAAGTAAATATAGATCCTTCCGAATTTCCTTGCTGTAGCAACCTCAGGTTGAACTTTTGGCTGATCTTAACGTGAAGAAACTGTGTCATTTGCTTATTTGCGAATGATTGGGAGGCGAGAAGTTTTGCTTCATAACATGCTTTTGATAAAACGAAAGATGGTGAGTGAAATGTACTTTTTCTTATTAACCCTTGTGCATATTATAAAATAGAAACTTGCAGAATGCATGGGAGCTGAAATGGATGGTTTTTACGTGTTTCTGGGAGAAGTACATGTACACTCGCTTAATCTTGAATGGGATTTTATTTGACTGACAATATGGTTCACATTACTGCCACGTTAGCTTTCTATGGGAGCCATCGTTGCAAAATTCAGTGCATTAAATTATATATTAATGACTTCTGTGAAATCAAGTGACATTTCCTCCATGTAGTACATCCAACACCATTTGTGTTTGCTGTGAATGATTGATCACGGTAGAAATGATCTGATGAATTTAAACGGATTTTATGAGACCCTTTGATAAGATTTTCTTCCTTATATGACGCAGTTATCACCGAGTCAGATCTGGGTGGATGTATTGGAGCCTGCTTCTGTGCACATGCCGCAAAGTTGCTTGCCACTCTGGTGCCTATGGTAGGATCGTCAGGAAACTGAAACAGCAGTAATTAATTGTATGTTTTTATTCTTGAAACATGCATGTACAATTTCATTGAAGTTGAAAAAATATTTTATTTCCTTTTCCTGTCTTTTTGTGTTGTAAATATATACAGCATTGATTGAAATTCCATCATTCGCTGCTCTCCCCAGTGTTCTCTCTGACTCGGACAAGAAAAAGGAAACTAGAAATCTGTTTTTTAGATTACTAGTGCCCTGCAATGCCTTGTACAATTTCCCTGAATCTTAAGATATTTTCATGCATCTAATATAGGCTTGGTTATAGTCTCAGAGTAGCTGTTTATATTGAATATGGAAAAAGAAAATACCCACAAGAGAGACATCAAACAACCTATTTTTTGGTTATGCTACTGGCAGAGGGCCCAGACTAAGAGCTTGATGCCAAATGAGGTTTCACAGTCAGGAGCCTTTGAATAAAAACATGTTTTTGGGATAAAGAGATTTAAAGAGAAGGAAAGATGTAAGGAAAAGAAAAAGAACAATTGTTGTGATTTAATAATGAAGAATGAGTTCAGGAAAAATTCTTGAAATTATGACTGCTTTTCAAAACATATGCGCAATCTATCAACCAATTTATTTCTGATCAAAACCAGTAGGCTAACTGGAAACAGTCCACTGTCTTTTACATCTAATAAGCCTGAAAGGAAATTCTCGTAGCAGCTGCTCAGTTTCATGATTTAGAACAGACAAGAATATAACACTTTTTTTAGATGCTAAGGATGCAAGTCCTGTTTCTGTTAGTCCATTATTACTATTTTACATCTGCCACACAGTCATTACGACACATTCAAGCACACCTGCATCTTGTCTGTGTAATACATCTATAAACCATACTATCACTTGGTGAAGTATCAGCAATTCCTTACTTACAAGCAGGCGTGTTCAAAGGACAAAATAAGATAAAACAAAAGCAGACCAACAAATACATTAACAATATAAACCGATAGTGGGATCGGTCTTTGGCTTAATAGAGATGTCTCCAGGCGAATGAAAGATCCCGTCTTTTCATTACCAGGCATTTCATTTGTTTTTACGTTCAAATTTGGTTTTGTACTACCCATTTTCTGATCTTTTTCGGTCTTCATGATGATGCTTTCTTTAGGGGACTCCCGTGGCAGATTAATTGCAGTAACCTGATTTCTAGCTTCTTTGGCCTGCAGATACAGAGAAAAAAAGAGTTTAATTTCATTGCTGGAGACAAGTGAATTTCAAGTTTTCTCTGTGTAACTTAAACTAATGTTTCTTACCTTCTGTTCGGACTTTGCCGGAATTTTTCTCTGAATGTGACTTCTTCTTGGAGTGACTACTTCCTTCTTTACTGAGATGTCGGTTGATGTTGAAGAACCTTGTTTCACATTAACAGGATAGTTTTTGCCGACTACTCCAACACACTTGATCTCTTCAGTGCTAGCCGAATCTGCTGATGAAGCCTCCATTAGTAGGATATCACCATGATGAACATGGTGCTTTGATGTTCTGCTATTCTCATATCTCGAAGGAGGAAAAGTTTCAGTAAGTGCTTGAATCCTTCGAGTCTGTCGGTATTCTCTTGCATGGTTGTTCAAGTTTGAAGCTCCAAATTGCGAAGACTGTTATAAATACAAGAACATAGAAAACTATCAAGTGTCCTCAAAATCACTACTAGTTGAATGAAGTTAAAACAACTTCAATGATTGCAGGTAGGGAAGTATTTGACCAAGGTATAAGATTTCAGTGCAAAAACACACTTATTCACCAGAAGACACTAAATGCACGCACTAGAAGAATGCTGCAGGAAACCCCGTGTAAGATGCACAATGTTGCAGCATTTCCCAACAGTATGTTCCTATATAGCAAGCATGCAAATATAGATACCGATTTGAGGTTTACATGGGTGCAAGAAAAATATTTTCATTACCTTTCCATAGACAATTTCAGCCTCCATGTCACTAAAATCATCAAGATACACTCCACTTAATGACTGCGGTGAGCCAGAATGATTGTGGTGAGTGCGTGCAGATTCATGACTATAAACATTGTGGTCTGCAGAATTTGAACACAGGTACCCTTCACCGCTAAATTCATCTGGTAAATCTAGAAATGAATCTGCCATCTCAAAGGGATCCTCTTCAGGCTCATTGGTGTGAAATTGAAATGTCATGTCATCAGACCCATTATCGAATACGTCAGTCGACATTAGATCCTCGATAGAGATACCTTCCTCTATGTGGAATCGTGGCTGCTCAGCAGAGGGATGATTGGGATTTACCCCATTACCAGCAAGTATAGATTCCAGAAGTAGCTCTTGGTCGACCTGGAGAAATAATAGCAGGAAAGCAATTGCATTAGTCCGGGAAATATACTTACGTCGACAGTTACACTGCATATGACAAAGGCACTCTTATATCACCTCTGAGACTGGAATCTCTATTTGAGGACTCTCAATATCAGAAGGCCCATTGTGACTCGATTCTCCTTCGTCACATCCTGATGTATCAGCCTTGTTATCTGCTTTTTCCTTTAACTTACAGAGAACCAAATCCGCCTGGATAAGTTGAAGTAATGACAAAAATGAGTATGCCCTCATTATTTATGACATTCAAGGCTATAGAAAGAAGAAGATACTAGTCTCACGAAGACCCACAAAGAACAAAATAAAAATCGATTCTTCAACCTATATAAAGCAAATGCAGCGACACTAGAAATTTGGTGGCTGAAGTCGATGAAAGTGAATAGGGACGGTAGTCAGACCTGGTGAGGGGGGCTAGTTTTAGGCTCATATTCATGGATAACCCAATTAGTCTTGACCTCTTTAGGAGTGCCACGCAAATAGAAAACCAAAGTCCTCTTTACACCAATTACCCTCTTGGTACGTTTGGCCTTGACTAAACGCTCGGCGCCGGTGGGTTTCCAGTGTCCAGTTCCAGTCGCTGTTGTTCTGTTGTAACGAGGTTTGCTCGGGCTTTTATACTTGAGCTCCCTTCTATAAAAGAAATACCACACTTGATCATTTGAACCCTGAGATGCAAACCCTGGAACCCAAAAAAAAGTTAAAAATAAGACAACAACAACATTAATGGATTATCATTTTTATCTAATTATTGGTCGATGGGTGTTAGTTTTGGCTTAAAAAGTTTCGATATTTTACCAGGCAAATCCCAGGGGTCGAACTTGCAGAGATCAATGACATGAATATCATCATCAACAAGAAAATCATGCCCATCAATCTTGTGCCTTAGAAAATAGCTGACGAGTTCCTCATCAGTTGGATGGAATCTATATCCTACTCTTCCATTCATTTAATCAGAAACCCAGGCAGATAATTTTAGTTCTGAAGCAAGAAAGAAGCTGACTGTGAGTGGGACTGAAAATAAAAGAAAGAAAATGGAAGCAAAATAATGTGCTTATATTTATATTATATTATATTATTTGGGCATTGACTTGGACGACTTCAGTCTCCTTCTAGCTTAAGCTTTAGAGGAGATGCTACCTGAAATTGGATTTCATCATGCGGCTCTGGATAAAATGGAACTATTAGATTAGGAAAGCAAATTCCTGCTTCCTTCCGGTGGACCACTTATGTTTAATATATTGTTAGCAGCCTATCTGCACATTCCATAATTATTATTATTATTTTTAATTAATGAAATTTAAATTTAACTTTTTATCTAAAAAAATTACATATATAATAGATTGAATTAGATATAATAACCATTAATAAAACTCCTCATTTGAACAGATGATGGACAAACTATTCAATGCATAATTGCTAAAGCTTATTATTAATATTTCAATTTGAAAGCTTGTAAATTAGGGAAAAGAAACTGAGTCATGCTGCTAGAGTACAAATGCAACAATAAGTACGAACGTAGCATATATGTTATCTTTCCATAGATCGATTTAAAAAAATAAAAAGATAATTATATCTTTAGTGTCTAAAATCTTAAAAAATAAAAATCGATTTTTTTAATTTTTAAAATTAATAATTGAGTGTGGTAATTTGTTAATGTGGTAATATGTAAAAAAATAATAAAATATGTGTGATTTTTAAATTTTTCTTAAATTTTTATAGATATAAATGAAAGACTAAAAATTGTTAAACATGTCAAAAATTAGAGTGACTTCATTAGTATTATAACCAAACAGTAAATTTTATCTTATATAATTTTTTTCTCTAACCTCTATTAATTTCCAATTTGGTAGTCATAATCCTTAATCTCCAATTTATGAATCCTAATATTTATTGCATTATAAAGCTCTAATAACTTGGTAAAAAAATATTTGTATAATGATGAATAAATTTATTATTTTATTATTTTTATAACACATTTTTAGAACATGTCTCTTACTTTTACCTCATTAATATAAAATAATTTACATCATTATTTATAATTTGTAATACGTTACAAATATTATTTTGTTATTTTTTACAAATTATCACATTTAATTATTAGTTTTAAAAATTCAATCATTCGATTGTTAATTTTCGATAAATTTAGATACTACAAGTATAATTATCCAAAAAAAACCAGTGCATGTCACTCACACTAGTCTATAATAGCTCCATATTCAAGAAAATCAGTGTTCATTAACATTGTAATTACACCAATTTTATATAAGACAATAAAAAGAAGTAACTAATATAATCTAAAACTATCTTTGAATCCCTTTCATTCTTTTTTTTTCTTTTTATAAAAAACTTCTATACAAAATTGTATGATTTTCATTTGTTACAAAAAGAGAAAGACAAATTGATAACGATAAATATAAAAATAAACATATTTAAAAGTTCATGCCTTTTAATTTAACCTCATTTTATTTTATATTTTTAAAAGGAACCCATTTTAGTTTTACTACATAGACAAATTAAAATATGTAGAGCTAGAAAATCATTAAGACATTAAAAGTAATACGATATACACAGCTTAACTAAGTCATCATATGTATATGAAGATTGCTAATACTTTTACCATAAAACACTCAAGTTTGTATTCTTCTAAAAAGAAAAATTATTATATAATCTTATTGTATATCATTATTTATACACCAAACTAATAGATAATTGATATATTTATTAATTTTAAATAATAATATATATATCAATTATTTAATATCAAAATATAAAATACTCATTCATATATATATATATATATATATATATATATATATATTATTTTTCTATTTATTAATGATGTATATAACTGCTATAAATAATTTTTTTTTCTTTTTTCTTTATCTAAGTAGTTATCAAGGTAAAAAAAATACAAAATGAACATATAGGATTATGATAACAATTTTCTTTTATCATAAGACAGAACTAACTAATTTGTTTAATGATTAGAATCAAAGAAATGACAAGACTTGCGTTTATCATATACACTATAGATAAAATTGAAGCTACTTCATATATATGAATATAATTAATTAGCCTTGGCAAGTAAGTAATGATAATTCAGATTATGATTTGACCCAAAAAGAAAAATTGCTAAAAGATGAGTCTGTCGTCATGCTCAACCATCACCCAGTTTCAAAGCCTATTTTCCTTAGATATTGGAAAATGCCAAATCTGAAACTAATACCTGAGTATTGACACCGCCACTCTTCATCATCTTCCCTCTATGCCATATCTGTCTCAATTCAGCAAGAATATGGTCCCACTTGTCCACGCGTCATCACCAATAACTCCACGTCGGAGTAGTCTCATCTAATGGAAGGAGCTAAATGCACCGTTTTAAAGGAAAAGATATTTTGTTAGGAACCAAAAGAATTTGAAGGTCAACGATTTACGGGATATGGTTCAGTCGGATGTCTACTGCTTGAACCCTTTCCCATTTATTTATTGTTTGTTGCAGAGGGAACAGAAAAAGAAGGGATCAAGTTTAATAATTTCGTATGGTGAGAGTAAAAAATAATATGGATTGTGGATTTCTGACCGATGATTTTGAACTTTTAAGCAATAATTGCACAATCTATTTTGTGGGGCAGAATAATTATTATTCAAGAAGATAATATTAATTATAAGATATACAAAAAAACCAGGAAACAATTGGCTACTGCCAAGGTTTAATATTAACAATCAGGACAGAGATGCAGTAATTAAAACTTGAATGATCAAGTTGAACTTGCTCGCTTATACTAGCTAGGACAGGCGGATCGGCTCTCAAAATGACCAGAAAACGACAATTTATTTCATAAGGCATGAACTACCTTCATTCCCCACGCATATTAATAGTAATAGTTAACCGCCTCTCGGGCCCCCCGACTGATTCTACCATAGAGGTGTACTACCTTCATTCCCCACCCATATTAATAGTAATAGTTATTTGGCCACTGAAATGCAGAGTCAAGATTGTAGTCTTTCTCGTCATACCCATGGAATGATTGCACATATGCTTGCACTTGAGTGTCTTCCTGTATGAACAATGTGGAAACCTGATGAGCTTTATTCTTAATAGCATATTTATATATTTTATTTCTTGTTAAAGTCATACTACTGATCCTCACCTCAGTTGCATAATTTCCAGAACCAGATTCCAATGAACGAGTAAGTTCTTCTCCTTCAAAGGTCGAATAGTAGTTGTGATTTTCAGTATAAGCAGCTATGGCGGTACTTGGTTCACCTTCTTCAAAGTTCGGGGGATCTTCTGAATCTGCATTTCTCTTTATTTTGCAAATAACAAAGTCCCTCTGTACAAGTTTACCATGACAAAGCAGCAAGAAAATACAGTAAGTATACTATGTGAAATGACTGAAAATGTCGCAACAACTTGATATATACCTCAGTTGGGAAGTCGAAAGTGGGAATATATTCATGCATAATCCAGTTGGTCCTAACCCCTTTAGGGCGGCCTTGATAGAAAACCAGAGTCTTTTTAATAGCAATATCCTTGATTTTACGATCTTTGCCAGTAACTTTCCAGTATCCAGCAGTAGTTGTCCTGTCGACCCGTTTGCTATTGGAGTACTTGTAATTTGGAGTGCAAAAGAAGTACCACACTTGATCATTCGGGTTGCTTAACATTATGGAATGCTCTGCATGCAAATGGAATTGGTTACTCAAATATATGGTGAAGGACTAAAAGAAAAACCACAGAATTAACAAGACAGAAAGATATATATATAGACTTGCCAGGTAACTCCCAAGGTTCAAAACCGAGGACATTTATTTCAGCAATTTGCCAGACTTCATCATCATTGCCAAACATCTTTTGCCTCAGGTAATGATCCACCAATTCTACGTCGGAAGGGTGGAATCTGTAGCCAATTCCGGTATCCATCTTTCACCTACTGTTTCTGTAAATGAGAAAAAAAAAGAAAAAACAATGAAGAGAACAAGGGCAAGAGCAATCTATGAAGACTTCAATTAATTACCCAGAAGAAGTAGTTAGTGTGTGCAGTCTAGGTAACAGGCTAAGTGCTATATATAGCCATCATCCTAACACCCTTGCTCTGCTTCACTAAGAAGGCAGATGCTTAAATGACTAGGACTGGAATGCAATAGACTATAAAATAGAAACCGCGTTGCCAAGAGTATATTGTATTTGTTGTCAGAGGCCAATCATCAGTCGATTTGGAATAATTATAAAATTAGTATTTTAGATTTTCTATTTCTTCTATTTTATTATATAAATCAAATATCTAAACTTGTTAACATATAAATATTATAATATGTTTAATAGATTAAATTAATAATTTAACTCTTTTTATTACATGAAAATAAAAATGATCTAAATACTCTCATTAGTTACAATTTTTTTATTTTTTTATTTTTATTTAAATAAATGAGAAAAAAAGAATTTTATTATTCTTTTTAGATTTTGAAATTAAATAAAAATTTATAAAAAATATTGGAAAAAAATGAAAAAATATTTTTAAAAAGCTATTTAAATTAATTTATTAAGATATATGAATATCTTAATTTGTAAAACTGAGTAGTGACATCATATATTTAATAATTTTTAATAAATTAAAATAAAAAATAAACCGGACATCAAAATTAAGAGATATAAGAATTAACACATCAAATTTGTTATTTTCTGTTATAGAATATAGGGAACATTTAACTAAATATTACAAAAGTGAAACTACAAGAAAACTTCATCTCCAAGGTCGTTGGTGGGCATTGCTAACTTCCATAACAATCTTGGTAACTGATAGGAACATTCTCGAATACTCTGACAAGTTTGTTTACGATCTTGATCCTATAGTTGCGAGCTTATAGTAGCACATCAATGTAACATTCTAAGGGGGCGTTTAAAGTAAGCAGTTTAATGACCTTTTCTCTTCTTATCACATCACATGTTGTCTCCTTCTTTAGCATTTTGTAAGAAATAATATTCTATTAGATGAACAGGCTAATATTTGAAAATGTCTCCCATTATAAAGTTTAATAACCTATCATTTCCTTCTTCCATGTACTATAATATTTTTTATTCATTTTTAAAAATATTTTTAATAATAATTTTAAAATTAACGTGACAAATCAATTCTGTTTACTAAAAGAAAAATTAGTATGTTAGCAAAAAGTTTATTGTGTTTAAATATAAAATATGTAAAAGAATGCACACATGTGAGACTTTTAATGCTTATATTATTAAATCTAATACAAATTATATTTGTTGATTCATAATAATTATTTTTTTAATAAGTAAAATCGACTTTTTTATTATGAAATTTTAAAATTTATTATTAAAAGATGTTTTTAGAAATAAACTAAAAATTATAAATATTTATTTTAAAATTTTAAAATAATTAAATAAAATTATTAAAAAATATAAAATCTAGAATTTAATCAGTAATTAGACTGAAAATGAATTTCTGTTGATAATTTTAATTTTTTCTTTTAAAAAAGATTTTATTAAAGGTCGTATTTCATTACAATAGCGTGCTATTGCGCTATATATTAGTGTACGTTACTGTCAATTTATAAAATTGTTGATTTGATTTATGGAGACGTGTAAATTAAATACAAAGGTGTGTGATCATTGTTGAAATATCACACGAGTGTGTGTGCCTTGCATGCAATAAAATTGGATTGTAGATATTCTTCTATTGCCCCCAAATTAATCTGAAGTCACATTTTGTGTGCAATAAAATCAGGCCAATATCAAAACAAAACGGAGTAACAAAGAAAACCATTGGTAGTGTTTTACATAAATTTAAATGTTGTTATTTCAAAAGTGTATAGGCTCTCATTCCTTCAATCAATACTGCAAGAACATTCCCAACAGCTACAGTCCAACACATATGTACTTGGGCATTACATATATATATATATATATATATATATGTATCAGGATAAAGACAGACAGATACCCAGCCAAGCTAAGCTAATGCAACATGCTAGTCTCTTGATTCTACTCCACCTACACCACCTAACAAGAACCAATTTGTAGCCATAACAAGACAAGCTAGTTTAACATTGCGCTTCTCACTCTTAAATTCTTATACTAATATGTTCACAGGACTGTAATTCCAGATTTTGGAAGGCAATACAGTAGACTCATTGCGTGAGAAAATTGCAGAGTTGATGCTCTCATCTGTTTCAAGCAACGCCTTCATCTCATCAAGAGAAATTTCGTACTTGATGAGTAATGTCAAGGTTTAGTGTTTCAGATCATGCAACATCTTTTTGTTTGTTATTTTTCTACAAAAGAAAAGAGAAATTTATATTGGGTGTGGTGTTCCTGAAATAGGCATTTTAATACTTGTTTTACCTACCACTCCTAAATCCTGCAACATGTTAATTGGTTGGAAGATATGGAAGCCCTTGTTGTTGTTGGAGTCGGCCCGCATTTGTTATGGAAAAAGTAACAAAACATTCTGTTCACTTATATGCTGACAGAAAAAGAAATATGAATTTTCTATTGGATTTTGACCAATGATTTTGAACTTTAAGCAATAATAACACAATCTACTTAGAGGGGCAAAATAAATATCGTTGGAACAGATAATATTAATTACAAAAGAGATTATTCTCAAAAAGGAAATTACAAAAGAGATACAAAAACCAAGAAACAGGTGGCGATTGCCAAGGTTTACAAAGCACCGTATTAACAAGCAGAACAGACATATAATTAAAACTTGAACGATCAAGTTGTACTTGCTCACTTTTACTAGCCAGGAGGAGAACTAATAGGCAAATCAGCTCTTCAAGTGGCCAACAAATTACCATAATGTCATAAGGCATGAGCCACCTTCGTTTTTCTCTTTTTTTTTTTTTTTTTTTTAATTATTTTTTAAGAAAAACATTAGCTGCCTTCATTTCCCAAGCATAAGTTTTTCCTTAATAATTATGATAATAGTTGCTTTGCCACTGAAATGCAGAGTCAAGACTGTAGTCTTTCTCGTCATAGCCCTGGAATGATTGCATGTATGTTTGGACCTGAGTGTCTTCCTGTATAAAGAATGGAGAAACAAAGACGAGCTTAGTTCCTAATACATATACTTCTTATTAAACTCAGAATGATCCTCACCTCAGTTGCATAATTTCCAGAACCAGATTCCACTGGAGGAGTAAGTTCTTCTCCTTCAAAGGTTGAATTATAGTTATTGCAGCTCTGATTTTCAGTATGAGCAGCTATGGCGGTGCTTGATTCACCTTCTTCGAAGTTTGGGATATCTTCTGCATATCCATTTCTCTTTATTTTGCAAATGACGAAGTCCCTCTGTACAAGGATGCCATGACAGAGAAGAAAGAAAATACAGTTAAATATACTATGTGAAACGACTTTGAAAATGTCGCAACAACTTGATATATACCTCAGTTGGGAAGTTGAAAGTGGGACTATATTCATGCATAACCCAGTTTGTCCTGACCCCTTTAGGGCGACCTTGATAGAAAACCAGAGTTTTTTTAATAGCAATATCCTTGATTTTACGATCTTTGCCAGTAACTTTCCAGTATCCAGCAGTGGTTGTCCTGTCGACCCGTTTGCTATTGGAGTACTTGTAGTTTGGAGTGCAAAAGAAATACCAGACTTGATCATTCGGGTTGCTTAACATTATTGAATGCTCTGGACGTAAATGGAATTAGTTAATCCAATATTTTGTGATGCACCAAAAAAGGAAAAAGCAGGATTAACAAGCCAGAAAGAAATAGACTTACGAGGTAACTCCCAGGGTTCAAAACTGAGGACACTAATCTCAGGAATTTGCCAGACTTCATCATCATTGCCGAGCATCTTTTGCCTCAGGTAATGATCCACCAATTCTAAGTCGGATGGGTGGAATCTGTAGCCAATTCCGGTATCCATCTTTCACTTGCTGTTTTTTAAGGTGAGAAAGAGAACAAGGAAGAGAAGGGAAGTAAGAGTAAGAGCTGTTTATCTCTAGTGAGCAAGGAACACTTCACTTAATTAACCAGAACAGAACAAGCAGTTTGTGAGTGCAGTCTAGGTAACAGGCTAACTGCTATATATAGGCATCATCCTGACAAACTTGCTCTGCTTCACTAAGAAGCTGTAGTTGCTTAAGTGACCAGGTTTAGAATGTAATTAGACTAAATTAGAAACCGCGTATCTATCTCTATTGCAAAGAGTATATTGTATGTGCCATGGGCCAATCATCAGTCAACTCTCCATGGTTACATATTTTGTAAAAGTAAGAACTTGAAGACAACTTCTCCATGGTCTTTGGTGGGCTTTACCAACTTCCATAACAATCTTGGTAACTGATAGGAACATTCTCGAATACACTCTGACAAGTTTATTTACACAATCTTGATCCTGTAGTTGCGAGTTTATAGTAGGACAGCAGTCTAATATCCCAAGGGGACTTGAAATGTAAGTAGAGTGATAACCGATTTTTTTAAGTGCAAGAATCTATTTAGAATTAATTCAAAGTGTGTCGGACATAATTCGTATAATCGGTAAAATATTATTTCAAAAGTTTTAATGCAATTATATATTAAGAGAGTTTTCATATTAAATTGAAAAAAATCTTAAATAGTTTAATAACACATATGTACCTCTTTTTAAATATATTTTAAGAAAAAAATGTATTAAATGTATAGATTAATATTTAAAATCGTCTTTCATCTTAAAATTTTAAGAGTTTAATATTTTATCACTGCCATCTTTTCAGAGAATTTTAAATGTGTTAATGTTGGTGCTATAAAATTGAAAACAAAATTATACTCGATACAATAAAATTTCAAGTTTTGGCCTCATTACACACGTGCGGTTGGGCGTGTATATGTTGTTGTATGTTACTATAAGTTTACAAAAAATTGGTGATTTGATTTACAGGGAAGTCTATATTGGATACAGTAGATAGGTATGATACTGTTTTGTCATTGTTGTAGAATTTATAGATACTCATATTTTAAGACCTTTTTGTTTTTTCTTAGTAATTTTATTATCAATTTAGTTGTCATGTTTTTTCAAATTTAAAGTTCAATTTCTGAATTAAAATCTGTTTATAGTTTGTGAGATTTATTATTATTTTTTTTTTATACATACATCTGGAGTTATTCTAAAACATTTAGGGCGAGATTTTTACGGATGATAAAACACTCTCTCAAGAATTCAAAATTATAAAACGATGTCATTTTAAGATTTATATTAAGATCAAGAAATGTACGAAAAATGGCCCCAAAAAGATAATCTGAAAACACCTTAAGTACTCTATTGTTTTATTATTATTCCACAATCCATCAATCAAGATAATGAAACAAAATTTGCCTTTCTATAAGATTGTATGAATTCTAAACCCGTGATATAAACATTTAGACAGTATATATATGTTAATTAAGATACAAGATTAACAAGTTTAAGGCCTTGAACATAATTTGGTGCTGAGGTTGGAAAGGAAACTTTTTCTGTAAGTTCATGCACTTAGGCCTTGAGGCTACGAAGGAAGTATAGCTGTCTAAGTTTGAGCAACAACCTCATGCATGAAGGTCTATGGCGGACTTCAAGACGCAATAACCTGACCTTCTACTTCTTAAAATGCAGTTTCTTGGACATCAGCAATGCCTCCAATTGTTTTGAAGAACTGACATATCACTATTTCTCATATCAATTTTAGCTTAAATTAAGGTGTTTCCAGGACAGGAGCCTTCATAGCCCATGAGGTAACTTGTTTCCGCTTTTAGACATTGAAGCAGAAGTTAGATCATATGGATTTTAATTGATGAAACCTAATGCCCTTTGGCAACTTCGTTTCGCGTTCTTTTTTGACTAAACATTCATATCTAATATTTTTACAAAAGTATCTATAAATTTTAAAAGTGGACTACATAACATTACTTACAGATGGTCATATTGATAAGAGGAAGTTTCGCTGATCGGTTGCAAGTGCCTCCTCTGAACCAGTGGCTCTTTTCCGCTTTTGTAGTTCCTGAATTGAACATCATAGTTTCGTTGCCAATCATTAACAGCATTGGCAATCTGATGTCTTGAAAATACATATAAAAGGGCACAACTCTACATCTTGAACAGAACTTCTTTCGACATTGAAACACAATTCCAGAGGATTCAACCAAAGCCAATACAAACTGATAGTCTTTTGATTCCATTAGGCCAACTCGAAATAACCACATTATAGCCATTAACGAACTAGGATATGAGCTAAACAGAATTTCAAGTTCAAGATTTCCAGAAATGGAAGACTAACAGTCCCAACAGAACCTTAAGACAAGCATTGTATTTCTTACAGTTAATGCTAGTTGCAGAGTTTTGGAAGCAAATAGGTTATAACTTGAAACATTGGACATATATCATCTATCAAAATAAGCCCCTATGAGTTCTTCGTTTATATACAATGCTGCAAGATACCAAAAAAAACAAAAACAAAAGGTGGCATTGGGCAGAGTGCTACTAAAGATGGCATGGGAGAGACTTTCCACGGAATTCATAGGTGAGAATGGGCAGAGTTAAGACTGCCTTCTGGCTCAATCAATGTTTTTAAGCCATCAAAGAATGGACCCTCTACCTGCAGAAAAATTATATTTAAACATGTAAAACTCTTGAGTTTGCTTCTCATGCACCACTGGGAAAATCTAAGGACTTGAAAGACATGCATCATTTCTTACCTCTATTGCATTAATTTCTAAACTACCAGCCACTGAAGGCGTTGAGATATCAGTCTGCTCGTTTGGATCTTGACTTCCATAATCAAGTGTTGCCATAAGGGGACTCCAGTCACCTTCCTCGGAGACTAAAATATCAGTTTTCTTGTCTGAGTTTTGACTTTTAAGAAAAGGCTTCACCTTGCAAAAACTTGTCCCATCATGGTAGGTTGATCCGGCAGTCCTACCATTTGGAGTTTGATCTTCAAGATCAGAAGCCAAATGATGGCATAATTCACTTTCACCACAAGATAAATTAGCCGTCATAGCAATCTCAGAAGCAGAAGCTGAAGCCATTTCATTTGGTCTACAGTTGCTGATCTTTCCTTCTGATTTCGTCTTTACTTTACAGACAACAAAGTTTCCCTGCTGATATTGAAGCACAAATCAACAAACTCAAAAGTCTAAAATATCACGTTAAGCACTACAAATCAGCAAAAGTAAATTTCAAAAATCTATAAGGAGATTATGTCACCAAACATTCAAGGGAACTAGGGCAATTTCATAAAACTGTAATTTTAATTAAGAATTCTTAAAACACTTATACCCATTTCAAACAAGTTTAAAATCAATGTAGTAGCATCATAACAATATAAAAAAATTAGCAATAATCACTTCCCAGGAACACTTGTTTTACCTTCGGAATTTGTTCATATTCGTGCATGACCCATTCGGTTTTTACATGTCCTTTCTTGTGAAAGACCAAAGTCCTCTTGGTACCAATGACCTTCTTTGTGCCAATAGTCTTCACTTTTCGAAGCTTACCAGTGGATTTCCAAAACCCAGCCTTTGTAGTCCTGTTAACCCGTCGGCTATTTAATAAATCACGGTTACAAAAGAAATACCATGTTTGATCGTCTGATTTAATCTTGGAATGATCTACACATCAAGAACATATTATCTTCATTAAAACTCCACGATCATTAGGGTAGTAAAACAACATAAGAGGTCTGAGATTTACCAGGAAGATCCCAGGGTTCAAAGTCACAGACTTTAACCTCAGCAATTGGCATATCGTCGTTACCACGACCAAGATTCCTCCGATTCAAAAAATGACCAACCAATTCGGCGTCAGTTGGATGGAATCGATATCCAACAGTTTTCTGCCCTACGGTTTTACCTATAGAAAGAATATTTCTTTTTAGAAAAACAAAGCAATTAGGAGAAGTGGGTACAAGAATAAAGAAGATTAAAGAGTTCATGTAATGGAACTAAAATAATTTCACTCACTGGATGAGAAAATAGTTTTCATGGCTGGAAATGGGATTGGGGTTGAGAAATTTCTCTTACTCGATTGGCCGCAGTATTTGAAGAAAGGACGGCAGGGCGAGCAGTGGTACTCTGATTCAACTGCTTTATGTTCTTCGCCAATGTTCCAAGGTGATCGCACGGAAAGCCGGATTAGGTCTTAGGTTAATTGGTTTGAATCCAATTGGTGGCATGCAAATGATCTTTGGACCCTCTGGGGATCCATATATTTGGCTATGCTCCCTTCCTACCCGCTACCATACATTTCTAAGAATGTCACTTTAAGTTTTGCCTTTCTGAAGTCTTTACTCGATCACTGGATAAGAAAATAGATTCCGTGGCTGCACATTGATTGAGCTGAAACGAGGAGTTCACTTTCTGCAAATAAAAGAAGGGAGAAAGACCTAACGGAAGCAGAACACAAGAGCGGGTGTCCGGACGTTTTAGCGAGTGAGTCTGCTTTTTAATCGTCCGCTATACTATGTCTGTTTGTATTCCTGGAAAGAGAACGTATCACTTTATGACGGCGTTTGGTAGTCTGTATTTTGCATTCAGCTTCGAAAAGTGTTCATTTCAAATTAAAAATATATATATATATATACTTAAATAAAATAAAAATTTGAAAGAATTGATATTATAAAATATATTAATTTATTAATATAAAATTTTGTTTTTATATATTTTAATAAAATTTATTATAGTTAAAAAATAACAAATTTTATTTCAATTTAATTATATAAAATTTTAAATTAATTATTATTTTATTTAAATTATATAGATTTTAGACTTATAAATAAATTTTATAAAATAATTTTAACCGAAAATAATAATAGATTAGATAAATAAAATAAAATCAAAACAAAATATGATTTAATCATAAAAATATTGATTCCATTAATTTAATTTTTTATTTTATTTAAAATAATTACTAGAAATAATATCAAAGCAATAAACAAGACAAAAGTTTCAAAATAATTTTTGTTATTTTAATTCTTATTAATTTTAGCATGTTATTTATAGATTTTATAAGAATATAAGTGTAAATTTTTAAATGGATGCATAAAATGAAATTAGTCCCAAAGGTAGAAAATGACTAAAAAAAATATGGAATAGAACGAAAAGATAATATTTTTTATTTAATTTACAAAACTAAGTTAAATATATTCAATTTTATACAATTTTACCAACATCTCTCTATAAAATGCTCTAATTTATCTCTACTCATAAGATCCTTTTTATTAGGGTTTAGCGGTGGGGTGGCCACCAGTGGCTCCGGCTACTTTTGGCTAATCCCTAGTTTTGTTTTTGTTCTTTGTTGTCTTCTGGTTTTGCATATATTCATTAGTCTAGATTTATGGTTTGAGTGTGTGTTTTTAATTTTCAACCCTATTGTGTTTAAAGTTTGTTTCTTTGTAGTTGTAGTGGCCGTTAGTCACCTGATTATTTTTGTATCGATTGATTCAAAATTTTTTGTCAATTAAAATCCTATGAGAGGCCATAAATGGGTAATGATTGACAAAGAGAAAAAAGTTGGTTATAAGGCAAGAAAAGAGGTAACAAAGTACTATCATAGTTACTCGTAGCTTCATCTATACTTTAATCACCTCAAATAAGAGAATACATATTTACCGACAAAAATTTTTTTGATTGTTAATGGCATGGCTATATATTTCCTTTGTATACTGAGCTTCAACAGATCTATTTTTTTTACTATGGGTGATTGGATGGTGGTCTCATATGTCCAAAGCTATATGTTTTACAGGTCTAGTGGTTCAGACCCGGACTGGAGCAACGGTGGTTGCTGTGTCACCGATAAAGGGCTCTGGCGTAATGAAGTTCATAACTCAGGGGTCTTTCTGCAATTTCTTAAAACCTGTAGGCCTATGGGCCGATGTATTTTCGGGCTGTATGGCCAATTGTTCTAAGACACTTCTTACTGTTATCTACCCTTTAGGGGTAAGTGTGTTCTGGGTCTCGGGCCCTTCTATTTTATATTTGCTTTGTACTACTTTGGGCTATTGGCCTTCAGTAATCTAATCTTAATTCCCTTTTGTCCAAAAAAAAAAAAAAAAAAAGTTTTGAAAAGTTATACGGTTTTACGATGCAAAGCAAACGCACGTGTGCAAAAATATCAGTCATCACTTCCTTAACTAAAATTTGAATGTTATTCTTTTGACTAAGCTTATAAATTAAAATAAGCACAATATATCAAACATCTGATTTTAATAATTTATTCGCTTTAATATTTTAATATTTTAATTTAATATAATAAATATTCCAAATTTTAATTTTAAATAATATTTTTAATTTTAATATAATTTAATAAATATATAAATTTTATTTTTAATAATATTAGAATATATAATAATATATTTGAATGTGCTGAATGAAATAATATGTTAAAAAATTAAAATTAAAAATTAAATACCTATTGGATTAGATTAAAAAAAATTTAAGTGTTAAAATTCACAAGATGAATTTGAGTTATCAAAATATGCATTTTTATGATCAAATTCCCACCTAAGAAATTTAAATGTCTCACAGTATACCACCTATAAAAATGAATGTCTCACTTTTACCTGTCATGGTAATAATTTAAGATTGATCGTAAGGTATCATAATTTCACTTTTGAATATATACGAGAGATTGAAAAGAACTACCATACTCATCAACGCCTTGAACTTGCCATTTGGCACAATCAGTAGCATGCCATCTGGCACCATAACAACAATTATATGCCACATAAGACTAAAAAGTGTCCATCTAATATATGTATATATACAAGATAATTCTATGGTTATTTTATTTTAGAACAAAATAACTACGTTTTATTTTAATCCATTAGTAAAAATACTCACAATTTATAATTACAGATTACCAATTAATAAATACTTTAATTCGAAGTCTGCATATATGGGCCTTTATTCATATCCTGTTCTTCATGCGTGTTGTACCGAGCGTTTGTTTTGCCCGATACGGGTTTAAATCTTTTATTCCTCTGTATAATATTTTTATATTATCTTATTGTTTTAAGACATCTCATGTATTTTTACTATTTATTGTAGGTTTGTGCCCATCCTGGTTATATTTGCTCTTCTGCATTCTGCTGGACTGGGATGTAGAGAAGGAAGTTTCATGTGTTGTTCTGTAATAAAATTTGTTGGTGATTGATGTGTTTTTCTTTTTTTCATAAGAGTAACTGGATTTGTGATTTTAAATATTAGCAGGCGTTATTTTCATTCACTGCCTCATTCATATGCTGTCTTCATTAGTTATTCAGTTTATGCTTCTGTTGGTTGATGATCTAAACTGATGTGTTTACAGTGTTGTTATATTTGCTATCATGTTGTTTGTTATTCATAGTTCACCATGCAATAGTGTACTGCACGTGTGTTTTGTTTCTGCATGCCTACATATGTGGTGATTGATTATCATGCATTTTGGATCCTTGGCCTCATACATTCAGGGTCTAATTTTTAGGTTCCATGGGCCTTTGTTTTTATGGGCTCCTTCTTTTTACTTGATCCATCACAGTAATTTGGATTATTTAGTTGCATTCTCTGGAAGAGTCGGATAATTATTGTTTTTTTTTTTGTTGATTTATTTTCTTAAATAATGCATCTGATGACTCAAACTCAATCTGTTGCCATTAGGACTTACACGTATACTTGGGCTTACCTTTGACGATATCAGTTAGCCAGTATCATGATTGATTTGAGCAGAAATTTATAAGCCCTATGCATATAACTTTGGATATTATCCATTGTGCATTAGTTAGGAAGTGGTTAGATACATTCAGACACATTTGAAAACTCTTTTTTAATTTGCATTACCCCTGAGAGTATCTAGAAACTTAACCCAGCATTTGATGCTGTCGTAGCTTTTGCAAAACCTACAGCTTCTACCCTTCAACTTGCTTCTGCTACTTTTCCTTCTCTGGTAAGTTTGTCGGAAGCTGCTTCCCCAAGTAACATTCATTATAAAATGCTTAGTTAGCTCCATTTATTGCTATCTTCCATTTCACTTTTTTATTTTTGGTGAATTCTCTCACTTATCGTTTATTATGCTGATGTTTTTTAAGGAAATTTATTGTTTACTTTCATTAATAAAACTTTGTACAGGTTCCTACTAATGGCAGTTTTCTAAAAGAGCTTTTGCTATTGTTTCAAACATGCAGCGAGATAATATGTGTATCTAAACTAAAACGTATCTTTCTAGGGTTGCATGGGGTTGGTTAATGCTTATTTATGGTAGCATATAACTGGCTCCTTCTCCATCTTTCAAAAAAAAAAAAAAAAAAAAACTGCTGCATGCACTTGCTTTAAATCTGAAATGGAAACAAATTGTTTTTATCTGAACTTTAGCTTTTCCTTTGGAAAAACAAAATATTCTGTACCATGCATTTGGTTTAAATGTAAAAGAAAAAAAAGTACTCTCCTTATTTATATGGACTTTATTTACTCCATTCTGTTTACCTTCTTTTTGCTTTACTAATTGATTATTTCGGTCAATTTGTTTTACTCATCCTTTCAATATTATTATGTTCTTTTATCAGCGACCCTAAAGCAAATGGTCTTGAAAGCTTTGAGTTTTGTGAAGGCCATAGATTTTTTTAAAGCAAAAGATAATGTATTCTCATGCTTAGTTTCTATGTTTATGAGCTTATTTTTGTTACTATCTTTCTGACTTTTTCTTTATTACTGCCTTCTATGTGTGGATTTAAAAGCAACCTGCCTTTGCTATCTGATCAGCAAGCTTGCTTTTGCACTGTAAGTGTTGAGCTGCACTTTTACACCTAATTTCTGCGTTAAATGGCTATGTGGTGTCCTGTGTTTCTCTGTCTTATATTTAGATTTTGTTTGTGACATTTGTGCCTTGTGCAATAAGATGCTGTAAGGTAGTTATTGTGCAGTCACTATTCATGCTTGATATTTGACTTTTGCACGTGCTGGTATTAATCAGTTTTATATTTTTAGCTTCTAATTGGCTTGCTCACTGCTGGTTTAGTATCCTCTTTAGATGGTGTCGTGAATAGGGTTAAAATTTACTTTCCCTCTGCATTTTGGGTTTCAGCACTTTTAAATAAAACTGTTTTTACACTTTGGGCCTTCAAGGTTATTGGTTCTCTTTAAGTTTCAATAAGGAGATGCCAAAAACCTGTTGTTATTTCAAATCTTAATTTATATACCTACATAACTATCTATATCTGTATACTATTTAATAAAAGCTTTGTGGGATGAACAGTGAAATTAAAATTGATTTATCAGGTCCAGATTGTTTTAATGTTTACATTATGTGATTGATTGTTTCCTCAGTGCATTTTTTATTGTAAACAATATTCATGTGTTGGAAAAAAAAAAATTTCAGGATTTGCTTAAGCTTTGAAAAGGCCCTGCATAAATATGCCTTGGATCTTGTCCTTATATACACCTTGGCAGAAATTTCTTAATACTATTTAAGGGTTTATTGTCTAAAACTATTGCAAATAGGCAGGTCCGGATTGCTTTTATGCTTACATTGATGTGTTTGAATGTTTGCTCAATGCATTCTGTTATTGTAGACAGTATTGATGTGTTGGAAAATCAAATTTTCCAGTATTTGCTCAAGCTTTTGAAAAGGCCTTATATAATCCTTGGCAGAAATTTCTTAATACCATTTAAGGGTTTGTTGTCTAATACTGTTGCAAACTGGATTTTAGTTTTAGAATTACTATGGTGCTGATTTTAGTATATACTGTACAGATAGCAATAATCAAAGTGCCTCTGGAAATTATTTTGGACTATGTTCTCCAGCAATTGGGATTGTCTGTTACCAGATATGATATGCAGGAAGGTCCTGATGATGTTTTCACCTGCAATATGTATTTATCTCACTATGACAGTGCAGGGAACAAGTTTGTTTCCTCCAAGGTTGGAATAAGCTCCGATTGTGCTGAGGATGCTTGAAGTAGGGCTGCACTGTGGGCAATTGCTGTTTATACACTAGACATTATTGATTATAATTTTAGGTCTATGCTGTTCTA
Source organism: Ricinus communis (assembly GCF_019578655.1). Classification (NCBI taxonomy): domain Eukaryota; kingdom Viridiplantae; phylum Streptophyta; class Magnoliopsida; order Malpighiales; family Euphorbiaceae; genus Ricinus; species Ricinus communis. The sequence continues at coordinate 9,670,184 of NC_063256.1, read as the reverse complement.
TAAGATGGGTCGGGAACAGTATGAGAGGGGTGAATTAGCCAATCTTTCTTAAGCTTTGCTATGTTAGCATCTGAGTTTGAAAACCTTACAAGAAAATATCAAAAAGTATACAGGGTTATTGAGAAAATGAAGGGAACTATTGCTAGAATTTGCCATCTTACTTAAACTGTTGAGCTTCCTTCTCTTTTCAAGCTGTTTTTGAGAGCTCCATAGTGCATGTGGGTGTGGATGGTCAGATTTTGTTGCTGGGTTTTTGTAAACTTATAGCCTTTTGGTTTACTTGCACCCATGTATGCTTATATTTATTGGGTAGCACGTCTTTTTGGTTTTTATTCTAATTTACAGTTTGAAGAACAATATGTTTGTTTGTAATGTAATATGTAGTGGTTTATGTTTCAAGTCTTTTTTAATATTATATGTAGTGGTTTATGTTTAGATCTTTTGTAATGTAATTTGTAGTGTTTTATGTTTAACTCTTGCCTTATAAATTATGTAATTAAAGTTTGTTTAGTCTGTTCAAAAGATTTTGGTATTGCCATGCGTTACCATTACATGTTACCAAACTTGTAACTGATGAGGCATTAATAATTCTAATTACTTACAATTGAATAACTAAATTGTTTTAATAGTTAGACATGGGAAATTTGGTTACATGCACAAGAGATAATTATTTGCTGTAATATAGTATTACAATTGAATTTAAATAAATTAATATAAATATTTCGAATTTTTTGATGTTCTAATTAATGTTTCATTGACATTGTATTATTAATTAGTAGAATATATTATATGATACATGTATATACTGTTTTCTATTTTCTTTTTTTACTTATTCAATCTACACGATGGATTCAAAGATAATGATTTACTGCTATAAAATTAAAATCGATTGAAAGAAGATCTCATGATAATTTACAGTATAACCTTCCATCATCTTTTGAAATAGCTGGTCTAATGGTAAAGAAAGGGATATAGTTGTTGAGCGTAAATTTAGGAAGTTTAAAATAAATTAATATTTTGCATCCAAGTCTTATGATAATGCAGTACCCTTTATTATTTTCTTATGGTGAAGACAAATACAAAATTGATATTGAATATGTTTTACTGGCCGAAAAAACCGTATGTCTAGAAAATTTATCACTATGCGAGAATATTAGGTGGTCGTTTATTTCAACAGTTTATAATAGATGCATTTACATGCGTGGAAGAAGAAAGATTAGATTTTATTAGACATAATAAAAAAGAATTAAGATATGAAATATATTCGAAAATAAAGAATGCATTTAGGCGCAGTGTGAACAACTCTAATGATATAGGAATATCAATTATAATTTTGCATTCTAGTTACACAGGAAGTCCGTTTTATATGATTGAACATTACCATGATGCTATGATTATATGTAGATTTTATGGACATCCGGATCTATAACTTTTACATGTAATCCATTATGACCTGAAATTCAAAAAATGTTAAGTTATATAATTAGTCAGCGACCTGAAGATAGACCTGATGTTGTTTGTCGCATATTTAAAGTTAAGATCAGTTATTTAATTAATGATATTAAAAACCACAAACATTTTTTGGTACAATATTTGCTTTTTTATACTCTGTTGAATTTCAAAAAAAAATGGCTTACCTCATATACATTGTTTAATATGATTACATAAAGATAGTAAACCAGGGATGACTTTTGATATTGACTTAATTATTTCTGTTGAGTTACGGTCTAGAGAACTTGATTATGATGCATATAAAATCGTTTTTAAATTTATGATGCATGGTCCATGTGGCCCGATTAACCTGTCATCTCCTTGTATGAAAAATAATAAATGTAGTAAATAATTTTCTAAAAATTATAAAGAAGAAACTATTATTGATGATAATAGATTTGCTTTATATAGACGTATGAATGATACAAAATTTACAATAAAAATAATGAAAAAATTGACAATTGTTTTGTTGTTCCTTATAATAGAGATCTAATATGTAAATATGAAGTACACATCTGTATTAAATATTACTGTAAACTTACAATGATAAAATATTTATTCAAATATATTAATAAGGGATAGATAGAATTCAAGTGGTCTTTCATAATTATGGAAAAGATATAAATTCTATCGAAAATGCTAATGAACCTGTTGTTGATAAGATTAAAACATTTTTAGATTGTTAGTATACTAATAAATAAAAAATTAGCAGATCTTGATAATGAATGTACAAGTATTACTAGAAATATTGTATATACCAAAATATTTGATGATGTCTCTTTGATCGCCTAATTTATTTATTCATTATTTATTATTCAGTATTTGTATATTTACTATTTGTTGTAAGCTATATTTTAGGAAAATGTCGTATACGTTGCTATCTGAAGTCGATCATATGAGTAGAAATATTCGACTGAAAGTCAGGGTTAAAAGAATATGGAGATTCTTAAACATTTTCAATCCCGATGAATTATTCAGCTTGGAGTTCTTAATGTTAGATAAGAAGGTAATAGAATTAATAGTTTTTACTTACATCATTTTTCTTATATTTGTATTTTATTAATTCTGTTAATACAATGTTATTATTTATGCAGGGTGAGACAATATAAGGCATAATACTTAAGCAGTCAGTTGATCATTTTCGACAATTACTAATAAAGGAAAATGTTTATCATATATCCGGGTTTATAATTATACCAATGGAGACAAATTATAAAATAAGCGTCCATGCATTTCGAATTAAGCTGCCGAGAAATCCTTTTATTAAAATTTTGATGAAGATGATCCGCCAGTACCATTTGATAGATTTGATTTCATTGATTTCCATGGTGTAAGAAGTAGAGCTAGCGATAAGACAAATCTTATAGGTTGTTCTTCAACATTTATATATTCAGTAAAAGTGGTTCCATTTTAATTAAAGCCTTGCTGTAACACCCTTAGTTGTAATAATAATAATTATATATATATATATATATATATATATATATATATATATATATATATATATATATATATATATATATATATATTTTAAAATAATAATAATAATAATAAGGGATTTTTCTTCCCCTTTTTCTTTCCTTCCCCTCCCCCTCCTCCTTTTCCTTCCTTCCTTCCTTCTCCCTCTCCTCGTCATTGCCTTCTCCCCACACCCACGTGCCGCCCACCAGCCGCCAGCGCCTTCCCTCCTCCTTCCTTTCCGTGCGACACCGACGAAGGGACGAAGAGGTCGCCATCGTCGATTCGGCCTCCTGCCGTCCTTTCGCAAACCGACGCCGGAATCGGACTCCCCATCCCTAAAAACCCCGGAAGCAACCCTCCTCCGTCGGAAAATCCTTGCCGGTAGCCTTGGGAAGTGTCGTGTGAGCAGCGACTTTTCAGCCCCGATCCGCCGCCTTCCGGCCACTTTCCGGCCAAAACTCTTGTACTTTCGGACTCCCCGCAACTTGAGCTTCGCGTAGGCGCTTCCGGATTTGAATTCCGACATTGTTGGCGGGCCGGACCCAGTGTTTTCGGGCCGGAATATTTTAATTTTTAACTCGGTATAATTTTATTAGACTCTGAAAATTTTTGTTATAATATTAGAAAGTTATTGAGGCTGTTAATTGCTTGTGTTGGGTAGTTTAAAAATAAACCAAATTAAATTGTTTGGATTGTGGTGTTTTGGAGTCGGAAAAATATTAATGCAGTTCTTGTGGCCCGGCTCCTGTTATTAAATTCCAACATGTTTGATATATTTTTGGCAGGTCCTGGACCCGTTTTACGGGGGGTAAATATCCGTAATTTAGGGGAGGTTCTGTCAAATTTTCGGCAGAATCCTCGAGTCCAATTTAATTCTAGGCAGTCGACCATAGGGTCTAAGTCTAGGAAAAATTTTCGAATGTCTATTAATTGTATGTCTTTTGTTATTAGATAATTCAGCCTTCCCTTGACTCCACCCGAGGCGTAGGAGGACTGTGGAACGCATCAAATCAGTGAGTTAAAGTCATTTAATCTTTGTGCTTAATATGATTATTAGTATCGCAAAATAAATGATTTCACTTGATTATTAATATTTAAAATAATATAAATATTATTATTAGTATGTTATAATAAGATAAACGTTATTATTTTTCCCCTCACAAATTGCACGTTGTTTTACCTTAAATCTTTAATCTTTATTTCGATATGTGTTGATTGAGAATTGGGAAATGTGATGATTGAGAATTGGAAAATGTGGCTTGTAGAACATGCCGCCTGATGGGTTACATCAGGACCGCGTGCGCACCGGTAATGATCGTGGACATGTAATAAGATATTTATGGGTTTGTCCTGGTCGAGCATGGCTCTCTGGGCTGATTTGAGTAAATTGCCGGAGGTAAGGTCCCTGGTCGAGCATTGCTCTCTGGGCGCCGGCTTATTTGGAATTCAAGTGTTCAGACTGGAGGTAAGGTCCCTGGTCGAGCATTGCTCTCTGGGGCGCCCGATCTTATTGGATTAAGAGAGCCAAAATGGTACGATAGAATTTGGAGTTAGGGTTCTCTTGAGCCACTTGTTAGTAAAAGTAAATATATATATATATATATATATATATATATATATATTTTATTTTATTTATTTATTCATTTATTTATTTATTATGGTATGATTATAATATGGATTGTATTTACGTGCATGGTTGACATATTGATTTGAAATCGTGAAAGTAAAAACGTCTTTATTTATTTACTCTCTCTCCCTTCTATCATTTTATTATTATGGGGTATGATTATGTATTATGATTGTAATTATGTTCAGAAATTGGTATATTGTTTAAAATAATTATTATATCATGTGAAGGTTGCAATAGTCCTTAGATTATTTGATTTTAACTCACTCCCGAGACTGACAGTCTCAGTTGTAAATTTTTCAGGTGACATTTAAAGACCTTCGCCTTGGCATTTGTGATCCGACTTCTTCTTCTTGGACTTTTGTAATTATCTTGTACTTATACTTGTCATTATTACTCTAGAGTATCCGCAGTAGGAAATTTAAAATTTATATAGCGATTCTGACTCATGTTGGTAATATGATGATTTATTATGCTAGACAATTATGACTACCTTATATTTGATTAATTGTATATATGGATTTGCGGGTTGGTAAGGCTTACTACGGGTTTTGGTGGCCTTAAGTCTACCCATTCCCTAGTGCCGGTCACGGGCCCACATAGTGGGTCGTGACAAAGTTGGTATCAGAGCCCAGGTTTAGTTTTTTTTTTCCTTCGACCCAGGTTAGCTTTCTAAACTACTGCGGAAACTAGGAAAAATTGAGTCTGTCCTTGCATGTTTCGTTGATTCTAGTATCTGCGCTATACGTTAGAGAGTCTGTTGGGTTAATAGCTTGTTGTTCATTTTCAGCTCTTGCCAATGCCGAGAACCCGAGCGACTGCAGACGCCCGTGAAGGCGAAGATGAGTTTTCTCGTCGGCTCCTCCGAACCCAACCCATGGTACCGGAAGGCGAGGTAGGCCTCGGCAGCCCCAACCGGATCAGGCGAGGCTCGGGAGGTACATGGTGCTTGGTGAAATCCCGGTGGAGGCTTTTATGTCCGACAATTTGGGATGCAGAGGGCCTTAGAGCGTTGCTAGCCTTTCAGCAGTTAGGGTCGAAGCCGTGCTAGTGGGTCCGTGCTCGGGAATCCGGACGATGTCCCTATGTCCGAGTATACCAAGTTAAGACCACATGGAGTTTGATGGGACGGTGGGAGACCCTCCTGGACTTTTTGGATGAGGTTGAAAAGAGGGCGTCGATTTGTTTGATACGGCGGAGGACCATCGAGATGGCCGGGTTTTCCTTGAAGGGAATAGCATCCCGAGTGGTTCGGAGATTATATCCACCCCTTTCCCGGATGGGTTATCGTGGAGGCAATTCGGAGATGATTCGAAGAGTACTTCATCCCTTTCGGTGTAAGGCAGGGAGAGGTTTGAAAGGTTAGTCAAGGAGAATCATCTGTGGGCTGAGTACACGAGCAATTTGTTCAAATTGAGTAGGTATGCACCATATACTGTGGGGACTGAGGAGCAGAAGAACAGCAAATACATTTCAGGGCTCGGCCCAGACTTTGTTTCTTTGGTTTAATCTAGGAGGAGCAGCTTCCTAGAAGTTACTGACATGGCGAGACAGATGGAGATGACGCTACGAGGGTTTAGTCAAAGGACTGGCGATGGTAGGAAGAAGAAAACCAGGGTTGTGGGTCAGTCCAGTGCGCAGCCTGTCGTGCCGTAATATGGTAGTGGAAGTTACTCCGTGATGCGGTAGGCGGAGAAGTCACCGCATCCACGGAAAGGGTAGGCATAATCGGAGGAGTAGCTGAGGATTCATACCCTGGTCGGGCTTCCCGGTGGTAGTGGGGCGAGTTCGGATTTAAGGGCCGGCCTTGTCGGATGTGTGGCAGGTCACATCAGGGACCGTGCCTAACATCCAGTGGAGCCTGTTTTAGGTGTGGTGAGATGGGACATATGGCTCGAGAGTGTCCTCGCTACTTGATCGACCGGCTTTTCCACAAAGCTCGTCATTAGTGCGACCCGACTTTTCCTGCGGCCGGGACATTTTCAAGATGGATCTCGGTTTGTTGGCCGGTGGGCCGTAGTTTTAGAGGTAGATCTTCAAGAGGCCGGGGTTCAAGGTCGAGCTTCGTGGTCTCAACAGTCGAGGGCAAGCAAGAGTGTTCACCCTCACTCCTCAAGATGCGCGAGCCTCAAATGCCGTGGTGTCAGGTACTATTCTTGTTTGTCATTCTGAAGTTAGAGTTTTGTTAGACCCTGGGGCTACCCATTCTTTCGTATCGCCTAGTTTTGCCTTAAGATTGGATGTCTAGCCCGTTAGGCTTCCAGTCCCGATGTCGGTCACTACGCCGTTAAGTGAGGCCTTAGAGACCGATGTCGTGTATCCGTCGTGTCCGGTGTCTGTTGAGGGTCGAGATTTGGTTGCTGACCTAATTCTTTTAGATGTGATGGATTTTGATGTGATTTTGGGAATGGATTGGTTAGCTTTGCATTTCGCCATGTTGGACTGCCGGGAGAAACAAGTGACTTTTCGAATTCCTGGAGACTCAGAGTTCTATTTTAAAGGTAAGCGGATACTTTCTCCCGCCGCGGATGTCGGGGATATTTGGCTTTGGTTAGGGATACCTCTGCAAGGAAAGGTTGTGTCGAAGACGTTCAAATTGGTTCGCGAGTTTCCTGTTGTGTTTCCGGAAGAACTACGGATTGTGATAGAGATAGAATTCTGTATCGGCGTGATCTGGGTACAACACCTATTTCTTTGCCGCCCTATCGAATGGCCGAGTTAAGAGAGCTAAAGGAGCGTTGCAAGACCTCCTAGATAAGGGTTTCATTAGACTGGTACGTCTCCTTGGGGTGCGCTTTGTTACATTCGTAAAGAAGAAGGATGGTACCTTGCGTGATCCGCTTCCTCGCATCGATGACCTATTCGACCGAGGGCGGTGTATTTCTCCAAGATTGATCTACGATCGGGGTATCACCAGTTAAGGATCCGTGGTGAAGATGTGCCAAAGACGGCGTTCAGGATGCGTTATGGGCATTATGAGTTTCTGGTGATGTCATTTGGACTCACTAATGCCCCTGCGGCTTTTATGGATTTGATGAATCGAGTGTTCAAGGAATTTTTGGATCGTTTTGTCATCGTATTCATTGATGATATCTTGGTTTATTCCAAAAGCGAAGAGGAGCACGCGTGGCACTTGAGGATAGTACTTCAGACTTTGAGGGAACATTAATTGTACGCTAAGTTCTCCAAGTGCGAGTTCTGGTTGGAAAGCGTTGCTTTTCTAGGGCACATAGTGTCTAAAGAGGGTATTCAAGTGGACCCTAAGAAAGTGGAGGCAGTGGCTGAATGGCAGAGGCCAACTTGATGCTTTCTAGGGTTGGCGATACCGTCGATTTGTGCAAGACTTTTCGAGGATAACAACGCCTTTGACTAAGCTGACTCAGAAAAATGCCAGGTTTCAGTGGACTGATGCGTGTGAGAGAAGCTTTCAAAGGTTGAAAGACTGTTTGACTTCAGCTCCGGTGTTGACCTTAGCCCTTTGGTGGATTCACGGTGTATTCGGCCTTCTAGAGTGGGTTTGGGTTGTGTTCTAATGCAAAATGGAAAGGTAATAGCTTATGCGTCCGGGCAATTGAAGAAGCATGAACAAAATTACCCGACCCACGATTTGGAGATGGCGTGATAATTTTGCATTAAAGATTTGGAGGCACTATCTCATGGAGGCGATGCGAGATTTATCTGGATCATAAAAGCTTAAAGTATATTTTCCAATAGAAGGATTTGAACCTGAGGCAGAGAAGGTGGTTAGAGCTTCTGAAGGACTATGATTGTTATATTCTCTACCACCCAGGTAAGGCGAATGTCGTCGCAGATGCTTTGAGCAGGAAGTCGGTAGGTAGTCTTGCTCATATCAATGTAGAGAAGAGACCGCTGGCTAAAGGGTTGCATGAATTGTATGATCAAGGGTTTCAGGTGGAAATATTAGAATCGGGTGTGTTGTTAGCACATTTCAGGGTTAGGTCTGTGCTTGTCGATAGAATCAGGATCGCTCAGAATCGAGACCCGCAGTTGCAGGAAATCTTGGAAGAAGTGCAGCAGGGTCGAGCTAATGATTATGTTATGAATGGTGATGGCACCCTCATGATGGGCTCTAGGCTATGTGTTCCCGATGTGGATAACCTCAGAAAGGAGATTTTGGAAGAAGCTCATTGTACAGCTTACAACATGCATCCGGGCTCCACAAAGATGTACCATGATTTGAAAAGAAATTATTGGTGGAGCGGGATGAAGAGGGATGTAGCAGAGTTTGTCTCCAAATGTCTGACGTGTCAGCCAGTTAAATTGGAGCATCGGCCGTCAGTTTCTGCCTTCCTATACCAGAGTGGAAATGGGAAAGGATTACTATGGATTTTGTATCAGGTTTACCCAAGACTTCTGCTGGTTATGACTCCATCTGGGTAATTGTGGATCGATTGACTAAGTCAGCGCATTTCCTTCCGGTAAAGACTACCTACTCTGTAGCTAAGTATGCAAAAGTGTATCTGGAAAAGATTGTCAGTCTTCACGGCGTCACGGTTTCCATAGTGTCTGACAGGGGGCCGCAATTTACTTCAAGGTTTTGGAAAAAGTTGCAAGAGGAACTTGGTACCAGGTTGGACTTCAGTACGGCCTTCCATCCTCAAACGGACGGACAATCAGAAAGGACTATTCAGACTTTAGAGGATATGCTTCGGATGTGCGTGATAGACTTTGGTGGTCAATGGGATTGGTATCTACCGTTGGTCGAATTTGCGTATAATAAAAACTATCATGCAAGTATCAAAATGGCACCTTTCGAGGCCTTGTATGGTCGAAAGTGTAGATCCCCCGTATGTTGGGAAGAAGTTGGTGAACGGAAGTTAGCAGGACCAGAATTGGTTCAAATCACTTCATAAAAGATTCCGGTTATTCACGAGCGACTGAAGACAACTTTTAGTAGGCAGAAAAGTTATACGGATCCAAAGCGGAAGCACGTGGAATTCAGTGTTGGGGAATATGTATTCTTGAAGGTGTCTCCTATGCGTGGTGTGTTACGGTTCGACAAGAAGGGCAAATTGGCACCTCGTTATGTGGGACCCTTTGAGATTATTGGCAGAATTGGAGATGTGGCATACAAACTAGACTTGCCACCGAACTTCTCGCACGTGCATCCGGTATTCCACATATCAATGTTAAGAAAGTATATTTCAGACCTTTCGCATGTGTTACAACTGCAACATGTGGAAGTTGGTGAAGATTTGACTTACGAGGAGCAGCCAGTCAGAATTGTGGATACTCAAGTTCGCATTGCGCTCAAAAATTATTCGATGGTCAAGGTTTTGTGGCGAAATCATTTGTCCGAAGAGTGTACACCGGGAAACCGGCAGGAAATGAGAAGCCTCTACCCTCATTTATTTCAATCCTAAGTGGGCCATGGTTTAAAATTCGAGGTCGAATTTTTTTTTTCTAAGGGGGTAGAATGTAACACCCTTAGTTGTAATAATAATAATTCTATATATATATATATATATATATATATATATTTTAAAATAATAATAATAATAATAATAATAAGGGATTTTTCTTCCCTTTTTCTTTCCTTCCCTCCAGCTCCTCCTTTTCCTTCCTCCCTTCCTTCTCCCTCTCCCCGTCATTTGCCTTCTCCCCCGCGCCTACGTGCCTTGTTCGCCGTCACCGTTCAGCCTTCCCTCCTCCTTCCTTTCCGCGCGACAAGCGAAGGGCGAAGCCCGCCATCGTCGATTCGGCCTCCTACCGGCGTCCTTTCCATAAACCGACGGAATCGGACTCCCCATCCCCAAAAACCCCGGAAGCAACCCTCCTCCGTCGGAAAATCCTTGCCGGCGGCCTTGGGAAGTGTCGCGTGAGCAGCGACTTTCCGGCCCCGATCCGCCGCCTTAGGCCACTTTCCGGCCAAAACTCTTGTACTTAGGACTCCCCGCAACTTGAGCTTCGTAGGCGCCCGGATTTGAATTCAAACCATTGGCGGGCTTAGGACCCAGTGTTTTAGACGCGGAATATTTTAATTTTTAACTTGGTATAATTTTATTAGACTCTGAAAAATTTTGTTATAATATTAGAAAGTTATTGAGGCTATTAATTGCTTGTGTTGGGTAGTTTAAAAATAAACCAAATTAAATTGTTTGGATTGTGGTGTTTTGGAGTCGGAAAAATATTAATGCGATTCTTGTGGCCCGACTCATGTTATTAAATTCCAACATGTTTGATATGTTTTTGGCAGTCCTGGACCCGTTTTACGGGGGGTAAATATCCGTAATTTAGGGGAGGTTCACATCAAATTTCGGCAGAATCCCTCGAGTCCAATTTAATTCTAGGCGGTCGACCTTAGGGTCTAAGTCTAGGAAAAATTTCGAATATCTATTAATTGTATGTCTTTTGTTATTAGATAATTCAGCCTTCATGACTCCACCCCGAGGCGTAGGAGCGGGTTGTGGAAGCACATCAAATCATGAGTTAAAGTCATTTAATCTTTGTGCTTAATATGATTATTAGTATCGCAAAATAAATGATTTAACTTGATTATTAATATTTGAAATAATATAAATATTATTATTAGTATGTTATAATAAGATAAACGTTATTATTTTTCCCCTCACAAATTGCACGTTGTTTTACCTTAAATCTTTAATCTTTATTTCGATATGTGTTGGTTGAGTTCATCATATAATGATATTTATTATATGTGATGATTGAGAATTGGGAAATGTGGCTTGTAGAACATGCCGCCTGATGGGTTACATCAGGACCGCGTGCGCACCGGTAATGATTGTGGACATGTAATAAGATATTTATGGGTTTGCCCTGGTCGAGCATGGCTCTCTGGGCTGATTTGAGTAAATTGCCGGAGGTAAGGTCCCTGGTCGAGCATTGCTCTCTAGGCGCCGGCTTATTTGGAATTCAAGTGTTAAATTTGGAGGTAAGGTCCACTGGTCGAGCATTGCTCTCTGGCCAGTCTTATTGGATTAAGAGAGCCAAAATGGTACGATAGAATTTGGAGTTAGGGTTCTCTTGAGCCACTTGTTCAGTAAAAGTAAATATATATATATATATATATATATATATATATATATATATATATATATATTTTATTTTATTTATTTATTTATTATGGTATGATTATAATATGGATTGTATTTACGTGCATGGTTGACATATTGATTTGAAATCGTGAAAGTAAAAACGTCTTTATTTATTTACTCTCTCTCCCTTCTATCATTTTATTATTATGGGGTATGATTATGTATTATGATTGTAATTATGTTCAGAAATTGGTATATTGTTTAAAATAATTATTATATCATGTGAAGGTTACAATAGTCCTTAGATTACTTGATTTTAACTCACTCCCGAGACTGACAGTCTCAGTTGTAAATTTTTCAGGTGACAGTTAAAGACCTTCGCCTTCGCACATTTGACAGTCCGACTTCTTCTTCTTCGGACTTTTGTAATTATCTTGTACTTCTATACTTGTCATTATTACTCTAGAGTATCCGCAGTAGGAAATTTAAAATTTATATAGCGATTCTGACTCATGTTGGTAATATGATGATTTATTATGCTAGACAATTATGACTACCTTATATTTGATTAATTGTATATATGGATTTGCGGGTTGGTAAGGCTTACTATGGGTTTTGGTGACCTTAAGTCTACCCATTCCCTAGTGCCTGTCACGGGCCCACATAGTGGGTCGTGACACTTGCCAATTTGCATTTGTTCTATATATTACAGATGCTTTAGGACAAGTGATTTCCTTTGGAGATATTGAGGAAGTAAATATTATGGGTCGAATTGTAAAAAAAAGACGCATTCAGATCCAAGATTCTAGGTATATAGTTCAGTTCGTAGAATATATTTATTATTTTAAAAATATTTTAATGATTAAAAAATATATATTTTAACGGTAATGAGATCTTAGATGATAGTCAGTGGGATAAAATTGCGTTCCAATTTCCTGAGGATGATGTGTTACAAGAGGAAATCAATGGCGCTGTTGTTGCATTTCTTTCTCTGATTGTAAAGAAACTCAACTGTAAATTACATTTTTATCCTATACTTGGATTAGTAATTAATATAAATAAAAACTGTTTGTCAACTATTTTTATTTTAATAAAGATGGTGTATCAGTCAATAGTTCTTCAACCACTAGAATTTTTGTTAATCTTCAAATTCCAGAAACACTTTCTCATAGGAAAAGGTAAATTTATAAATTTATTCATTCCGTGAAATTTTCAAGTTCATAAATGCATTATTTTAAAAATATGTATTTTTCTATTTGGTATTACTGCAGAATTTCTGAACTTATTAAAAAAATTATACGACTTCAAAGTGAAAGTCATCCAGTTTACAATATGAAAGCAGAAAAATTAGGAACAGGAAAACCATTCAAGAACTGTTGTTTTTGGATATTCATACTGATAATGTATATTTTACTAATTAATTTAATTGTTGATAACAAATAGGTTAATATCAAATAGTATTTTCTGATTCATTATTATTTCCTTATAAAGGATATTAAATTCACGCGTAAAGCAACAATTAAGGATATTGACGTATCAACTGGTTGATGGTATAGAACACATCCATAGTGCAAAAGCAATATCCAGAACTATAGTTACCAGATTTGGTGCAACAATTGCGGAGTACAAAAAGATCCTCCTACTTATTGGTACGTTTTTAACATAGTTTTCATTGTATGTGTAAATCTATGTATTAACTAAATTTATGATAAAGAAATTGATAGGTACAAGCTAAATGCTGTGTTGAAGATGAGAGATGTACTATTCTAATTTTTGGTCGTTTAGCAGCTGATCTAATTGAACTTCCAGTTAGCAATTTAGCTCAAGGATGTGAGGATAAGTTTTCAATGCCACCCATTATGAGCAGAATTTTGCAATGTAAAAATTATTTTAAGTCATTCTCAATAGTCGGATGGATCATCCATACAATTTATCATTCAAAGTGACTTGTATCTTTAAAGACAGTGATTCTTTTAGCCCAACCTCCCCAGTTGTCATCACAAGTACTCCAACAAGTTCAACAGTGCTTCGAATACCATTAAGCCTGGGTAGTAAGAAAAATCTGAGGAGACCTCTTGAGTTTTCTGATGTAGGTGGAAGCCATACAAATGAAATTTCAAACTCTCATACTTCAACGAAAGTTACAACAACTTGGGCTGCTTCTGTTCATACGCATATATCGATGCAGCTGGAAGCCTTTCTGCAAACTTCTCAGAATCTGTAATTGCAGCTGTACCACTCACATCTGTTCCTACCAGTGAAATAAATGCCGATTCAGTCACTGAACATCCTCGAGGAAAAAAGATTTGCATTAGGTAAAATGAGAACCGGAACAATTAGAATATATTACAGTCATGTTGCTATGTTTGACTTTTAATTCTACTATATTTCCTGTTAAAAAGAGCTCTAAAAGTTAATTATATGTCGTAGACATTATCAATGCTCAGTATGTTAAATATTAGTATTATTTGTTGGCTATAGTTTGTCCGATTACAATTATTTTAAATTGTAAACTTATTCTGTTTATGTTGTTCTAATACAGCTGTTGGATTTTTTAGAGGTTCCTATCATAAGACTTGCAGGCAGCAGTTCATAGGTTAAGGCAAGATTAGCAGGATCAGCCATCTAACATGATTGTATAGAAATATATTAAAGAAATTTTTTTATTTAAGAAAATATATATGAAAAAAATAAAATTAAAATAACAAAATTAAAATAGATATTTTTATGCTATAAAATATATTAATAAATTAATAGAAAATTAATTTAAAAATTTTATTTATTTTATTAGCATCTAATTTAGTTATAATCAATTTTATACAAATTTAAATACGTAAAATTTTAAATTAATTTTTACTTTATTTAAAATATATAAATTTTGGATTTAGAAATAAATTTAATAAATTTTTAAATTTTAATCGAATACAATATAACTTTATTTAAAGTATGTAAAATTTAGATTTATAAATAAATTTTATAGATTTTAATCAAAAATAATTTTATGGTGGAATTCCAATTCCAAACCCAAGTATGAATAGTTCTGTAACAGTAATGACTTTCAAAAGACATATAAAGGGGAGTAACTGGATATTATAAATAGAACCTCATCCGACATTGTTAGCATAAAGAGAGATGCCCAGGCAAGGTAATAGGAACATGCTAGTCTCATGATTTACTCAGACCACCTGACAAGAACCAAATATTTAGACATCACATTTCTCACTCCGAATACTAATATCTTTATAAAGACTGCAACTGCAAAATTTCCAAGGCAAAATTGGAAATTTTTCTATAAGGACTTTACTTGGCACCTGTAAAACTGTTGGATCTGCTGCATTACATTATGAATCAGATCATATTGAGGAGGTTGGCATATGAGTCCAATCATGAAGGTTTTGGTTTTCAGATTGAAGGGTTACTTTTATGGCCCTCCATATGCCTTCTTCAGAGGCAGATTGCTATATATTTTTCTTAGCTAGATTGGATCTTAATGCCCCAACTTAAGTTGTCTTTCTCGTAAACCAACCGATAATGATTAAGCTAAA
This sequence comes from Ricinus communis, assembly GCF_019578655.1. Taxonomy (NCBI): domain Eukaryota; kingdom Viridiplantae; phylum Streptophyta; class Magnoliopsida; order Malpighiales; family Euphorbiaceae; genus Ricinus; species Ricinus communis. Next base: position 9,655,044 of record NC_063256.1, on the reverse strand, counting down.
ATAAATTAGAGTTTTATGATCAAAATAAAAATAGTACCAATAATATCACCTTCACGTCATGAGACATAACAGAAGAATCATGCTCTAATTTTATTGCCTTGATTCCTGAGTTGGATTTTGCGGTGATATCACATTCATGCATGATCCATTTGGTTCTGACAGGATTTAGACAACCTTTTTGCATAAAAAACCAGACTTTCTACTACAATCACATCCTTAGTACCAGTACCTATCACATTGAGAGGCTTGCCCGTGGGTTTCCAAAACTCAGCCTTAGGCGTCCTGTTGGATCGAAAGCCAGTCTCGAGGAGAAAAGAATGACACACTGAATCACGTGGTTCTTTCTTCAGAAGATGTAACATGAATAATCCTTTTCCAATGCAAAATTATATGTAAAGGTTACCAGAAAGATCCCAAAGTTCGAAGTCATAGAATTTAATCTCAGGGAAATGGGCACACCATATATATCCCCATGACCAAATAGCTTTCTGATAAAAAATTGACCAATCAGTTCTTCATCTGCTGGACGGATTCTGCAACCAACTATTGGTTTTGATCGTTGTGGCCCTAATGGGCTATTCCTTCTTAGTTTCAGTGAGAACATTTGGCTCAAGCACAGGAGGACAAAGACAAAAGATACGAAAAGAACATTGTATAGATGCACAAAATGGCATTGGCTTTAGACAAGAAAGCCACTACTTCCTTGACAAGTTGCTGACTTGATTGGTTGACTGGATTGTAGGTCTTTTTGGTACGTTGCTCAACCAGTAAGCCAAGTAAGTCGACTTCTTCTGCAAAAAATCTAGAAAGGTCCAGACCGATCTAGAATGTTCTAGCTAAACCTAGAACTAGAAATTTTCTAACTTCATTGTACCTATTTGTTTAAGGTGTGGGGACGTGAACAAGAATTGACCTAAAAAGATGCACTTTTGGATTAAGAAAAGCACCTCATATATAAATAATTTAATTGACTATAAATTCTAAGCCAACTAGTCTTCTGCTGCAAATTTCTAGAATCTTCTGAGGCTATAGAATTAAGATATGTTAAAGTTATTAATTCCTGATTAATTAAAATAGTATTTTAATTAGTTTAAAAAATTTTCTCTTCATATTATAGATTATATATATATTACTAAATCATAAATTTTTTTATAGATATACTTATTTTATATATATATATATATATATATATATATATATATATATATATATATCGATGTATACTTCTAATATTTATTTTATATTTATTTCATTAATTAATTTATACTTATTTAATTTTAAAAAATTACATTTTATAGCCTTAGAAGATTCTAATATTTATTTTATATTTATTTCATTAATTAATTTATACTTATTTAATTTTAAAAATTACATTTTATAGCCTTAGAAGATTCTAGAAATTTGCAGCAGAAGACTAATTGGCTTAGAATTTATAGTCAATTAAATTTATATATATATATATATATATATATATATATATATATATATATATATATATATATATATATATATATATATATAGCTTAGAAGATTCTAGAAATTTGCAGCAGAAGACTAGTTGGCTTAGAATTTATAGTCAATTAAATTAAATTACATACATATATATATATATCAAAACTATTTGAAATTTTTTATATATAAATATTATCAATAATAATTTAAAATGAATTTATAGATAAAATTTAATAAAAATTTTAATATTTTATAATTTCTTTTACATTCTAGAAAACAATATTAATCTAAAACATTTTAACTATTTTTCTTAACAAAATCTCTAATGTTTTAATATTTTATTAGTGAAGCTAATATAAAAATAATTTTTAAAATATTAATTAATTAATTTTATAATTATAAATAAAATTAATGCTATAAATATATGTGATATTTTTATTTCTTAGATTAAAAATTATTGTTATAATTAAAAAATAATTTATTAATTAATATAATATTAGAATCATAATTAAAATGTGATTTTTTAGAATTAAAAAGTGTAAATTAATTAATGAAGTAAGTATATAATAAATATTAGAAGTATACATCGACATAAAATATATATATATAATCTATAATATGAAGAGAAAATTTTTTAAACTAACTAAAATACTATTTTAATTAATCAGTAATTACTAACCTTAATATATCTTAATTCTATATGTAATTAATTTAGTTTTTTAATGTTAATAAAGTTAATTAATGATTAATTTTTTAATTCTAATATAATTAATTAGTGACTAATCCCATCAAATCCTAATCCTATCATAATTTCATATATATTCTAATTTTATAAGAAATTAATTAATTATTCACACTATACATATATATACCTATGATGAAATTTAAATAACTCAATATAATTTTTCATAAAAATTAAAGATAAAAAGGTATAATACTTTTAATTTTGTTTTATTGATATATTAATTTATGTGTTCATTTTATTAGTAGAATTATTGCAAACGAATTGCTTCATGGTCAATATATTTTTATATATTTTCATGAGTTCTTATTATGTGATAAAAAAATAATTAAATATTTTAATAAAAATTATATTATATACTAATTTATTAAATATTTGTATATTATAATTATTTACGCACATGACATATATGATGAGCAATACTAGTATGTATAAAACCACAAAGAGAGAAATGACTAAAATATATTTATAATTAATTAATAATTAATTTTTTTTATTATCTAAAACCCTTACTTTCTGAGAATTATAAGTTTTGTAGGAATTCTATAATTCTGAACCCTTATTATTGTGGTACTTCTATAATTCTTATCATATAAGTATATTTTTCATTTTATGTCAGCAAAAGAATAATGTTAAAAAAATAATCTAGAAGATTAAAGTGTCGACAAAGATTTTTGCAAACAGCCGAGGTTAGCTAAAAGAATTGCTGAACCAATTTATCATCGTGTATAAGGAGAACATAGGCTAAGTGAATATACTTAGTCATGAGATTGATATTATGATTGTAAAACCAAATTTATACTTATTCTAAAAATAAAAAATATGATATTTTTAATTTTATTTTATTAATATATTAATTTATAAGTTTATTATTATTATTATTATAATACTTCATAATTAGAATTTGTACTCTTCTTTATCATAAAAATTTAGAATTTATCTTTTCTTATATTCTTTTACTATTTTTCATTGAATGTTTTATTTAATTATTAATAATATTACTATTAAAAGTAATATAGTATAAAGTGAAAATTTAAAAATTTATATTTTTATTTGATTATAATAATATTACTATTAAAAATATTATATTATAAAAATTAAAAATTAAAAATCAATTTTTGATATTTTTTATCAATACGGAGATTTTATTTCAAATATATTTATATGATAAATTTTGTAATAACAATACTAGTATATATATATATATATATATATATATGTATATATATAGAGAGAGAGAGATTGATATAAATACATAGATTTTTCTTTTCTTTTCATCTCATCATCACCGTCGCACATTAGCCGGGATAAAGGATTTCAACTTAAGCTCAATCACAGACAAAATGAAAGCTCAAACATTCTCAACTACTAACAATAAAAGGCAGCTTGAATTTAACTAAACTTCTTTTTCAACATATTTACAAGGATACATATCCATAAAGTACAAGCTGTTAGCTCTTAATACAACCACACCTTCATAAAAAGACTACAGGAGGGGAAGCCAATAGGCTAGTCATAACTCTAGAATTGCAGAAATCAGAAGCCAATAGGCTAGTCGTAACTCTTCAACGAGAGTCGCATCGCTTTCAGTATAGTAACATTACTATACTAATATTGCGGCAGTATTAGGGGGAAAAAGGGTATCATGTTAAGGACTGCAGCTTGAAGCTGCAGCTGCTAAAAGGATTCTATATCTGCAAATCTATCATTAAGCCTATCAATGGGCATATCAACCATTGACTTGAGGAACCAAACAACTAGAGCTGTTTGATTCCTGCACTATTATCATAGTTTCGTTCTGATACAGTTAACGCAGAGCTAAGGGAAATGAGCTAACCTCTTTAGCCACACATAAATTATACAGAGTATTATGTAGTTTATTTCCAAAGTAGGAACCATATAGGAACTAATCAGGTGGACATTCCAGTATCAAAGCCACTGGCATTGGGGCATTCCTCAGTGTGAATAGGCTGCTGCTGCGAGTTCACGATGTCTTTTAGTTCGAAGAATGCGAATATCTCTTCCAGCTGTTGAGGGTCTATCTGCTGAAAGAATCACAATAAAATAAACATAAGTCTCTAAGTTAGCTTCTGATGCTTCACACCGATAAAAGTAAGCACGTACACCAAGTATGCCATTACTCACCTCAGTAACCATAGACTCTCCTGTCAAGGGACCATTGTTAAGGATTGGTTTATCTATCTTCTCATAATGATCTTGCATACCAAAGCAAATGCGATTGGGGCTTTCATTGGTATGAACAGGCTGCTGCAGCACAGAGTCCAGGCAGGCTATCATCTCCGCAAGCTGTTGAGGGTCCACCTACAAAAAGAATCAAAATCTAAGGTTAGGTAACTTTTGAGTTTGTTTCTCATACTATACATGAAATATTGTCCACTCAACATGCTATTTCTCACCGCAAGAGATATAGCTTCCTCTATATCTGAAGCTATTAAGGGACCCTCCTTATCTTCAAGATTTGGCATATTTGCCTTCTTATAATGACTTTGAACTTCTTCATATGGTGTTTCCTCAATATCAGAAGCCTTCAGAAAACCTGAATAATCTTCCAGGTTTGGCATATCTGTTTTGTTATATTGATACTGAACTTCTTGAATCGTAGTATCTCCTACTTCGGAAGCCATTACGATGCAATAATCTTCTTCCGGTACTGGTACATCAGTCTTCTGGTATTGATTTTGATTATCAAAATCTGAAGGCATTGCAGTCAAGGGACTCCAGTTACCTGCTATAGAGGCTGATATACCCATCTTCTTACTAGGATTTTGGATTCCAAAATCCGAAGTAACAAGGCAACATGCATTAGCTTTATCATGCAATAACATGGTAATCTTCTCAATTGGATTTTGTTTTTCAAAATCAAAATCCATGAGGAAAGTCGTTTCATCTTTGTTATGTGATGAAACATTAATCATCTCATGCGAATTTTGAATTTCAACACAAGAGGCCCTTGGGCAAATAGGTTTACTCTTGTCATACAATGAGGTATCTGTAATTTTATTTGGAATAAGATTTTCCAAATCAAAAACCACTGTGCAACTCTTGTCACCTTTATTATTGGTTGAAACAATAGTTATCTGATTAAAATTCTGATTCCCAGTAGAAGAAGCCATTAGGCTGCTTGTTTCACCTTTATTAGAGGTTAAGGCAGAAGCAGTCTCTGAAAGATTTTGATTTTCAACATCAGAAGCCTTTGGATAACTTGATTCACCTTTCTCATAGGTTGAACTAGCAGTCTTCTTATTTGGAGGATATTGATTTTCTATATCAGAAACCATACGGTTCCTTTCTTTACCTTCAGCACCATTGGCAGCATTAGCAATCGTATCCTTTGTATTCTTATTTTCAAAGGCCAAAGATGAAGCTGTAGAATTTGATGATTCATCTCGCCTTGCCTTCTTATTTGGTCTAGTCTTCCTGCAATGTGGTTTGGCTTTCATTGCCCTCTTACTTGGTGCTTGCTTCTTTTTTGATTTTCTCTTTAATTTATAGAGGACAAAATTACCCTGCACAAGCATACAAGGATGAGTACATTGAGCGAAAATTTAAGTTATGCATTATATATAATAAATCACACAAAACTGAACTTTAATCTAGGCTATAATTCTTGTTATCACGTCAATCCAAAGGCTCTGATTACTCTTTCTAATTTCTGAGTGTGAAAAGCTCAAGATCAAATTGTACCCATGAAAAGAATCGTATATGTACAAATTGAGTTATTCTGAGCTCATTCTCACAAGCAATATGGTGCTTGACTGTTATTGCAATGCAAACAGCATACCTCTGCCAGAACAATAAAGTTCGTGAAAGAAATTCTGGGCAATTACCAGAATAGGCCTGTCAAGTTTTGCAGTATAGGTATATTCGGTTTTGATCAGATCAGTTGCATTGGGATTATGGTACACCAAAGATCTCTTTGTTCCAATCACCTCATCGCTATCTCCAAGTGTGATTAGGCGAGGATCACCAGTGCACTTCCAGTATCCACCACTCTTTGCTTTCCTCTTGCGGAGCCCACTCCTTTCGTAATACTCGCAAGGAGAAAGGAAATATCTCTCCTTATCATCACCATATTTGCTCTTGAATTTACCTACAGCAGAGGATTTGCATTAAAAGGTTGCAGATTAAGAAATTTTCTTTTTCTTTTCTTTTTTATTTTTAAAGAAGAAATAGACAATAGTATACTCACCAAATAGGTCCCAAGGATCGTAATCGCATAAATTATCTTCCTCGACGTCAGAGCCGCCGATCGGATCGCCTAGTATCTTCGGCTTCAAATAATTACAGAGAAGCTCTTCATCGGTCGGGCGGAATCTCCATCCAACCGGCAAGTTTCGAGAGATTAACTGCGTTGGAGATGCCATGCCTTAAAAAAAAAAACAACCATAAAATAAAATTAGAGCAACAAACAAACGGGAAAAAGGAGTAGATTAAACTTTAACGAGGGTATAAAGCAAGAAACTGCCGCTCACCGGCGGAGGAGGAGATAGATACTATTTGTTCCTCTTCCCTGGACAGCAATTGAGAAATGAAACTGAGGGATCAAAGAGAAAAGAGAATGGCTAACAAACTAGCAGGAGTGAAGAGGAAGAAGAAGCAGCAGAGAGGGGTAATTGCATTTGAACATTGTTCACACACATTGGAAGAGAATTAGAGGGAAATGCATAATTGACTCGATCCATCACAACCGAAGACTAAAGATTAGCGAAATCAAGTCCATTGAGAGGTAGTGACTCACTTGTCACTCTTGTTTCACTGTTCATCTCATCTCACTCCTCTCTACTTGTTCAAGAAGGTCGCCAAGCGATTGGATTACAATGATATTCCATGGCCCCACCACTCTCTCCTGTTTTAACTTTTTTTATACATTTAATATTGTCACTGTTATTTTAATTATAGTTTTTTTTTTATTAAAAAGACGAATTTTCATCTGGACTAAAAATATTTTGATTGAATAATATTTAGTTAATATAAATTGAATATATATGTGATAATAGATAAATAGTTTATTGATAATATCTTACTAAATGTAATAATATTGTATTATTTTTAATTAAATTTTTAATATTTTCATTTTCGCAATGTTATTAGCTAATATTTTAGTTGTATTCATAAGTAAATATTAAAAGTATAATTAGTTAAGTTATTTTTAAAATTTTAAATTAGCTTTAGTTAAAGAGTCATTTATTAGCTTAATATATTTTTTAAATTTATAGACTTAATAGGTCAGGTAAATGTATATATATAGAGTATAATCTTATAAAATATTAATAAAACTATTTTTTTTATTACGAACTTGAAACCGTACTCAATTTGAAAAGTCGAACTGAATTTATGGGAACGAAACTATTATTCTCTTAAAATTTAATGTCTAAACTTCTCATTTTTTACCATTTTGATATTTCTATAATTTTTCTGTTCAATCGAGTTCCCAACCAATCGTATATATACAGATCAATCAAGAATATGTCTCTGTTTTGGTGTTGATTTGGCTGCAAACGTGAGTCCAAAAAATACTTATAAGAATTGACACGTGAGTAGCACATGATAAGAAATCAAGAAAAAAGAAAAAAAAAAAAATGATGTTATTGAATACAAAAAGGTAAATTGAGAATTAAGAAGTACACTTAACTTATTTCCTATTTTCTTTGTTACTGTAAATAAGAGATTAGGCTTAGAAAATTAAACCAAGTAGTTGGCAGGGAGTTAAAATGCAATTCATTGTTTCAGCCTAATATTCAAGGAGAATGAATCATTGCCACTGGTGAAAGGTTGAAGACTGATAATGAGCCAAAACCAATTCATTATAAGAAATCAACTATAGAAGAAGTAGCAGAGACAAAGAAAAATGTGCTGGCAAAGTAAAAGGAAAAGAGAAATTTCGTTATTTGTTTATTCCAACTTAAATATCGCCTAGAACAAGTCAGAAAATCTCCTTCATGGATTAATACAAATTTGGTTCTCTCATTTCTTCTTTGTCTTCGATTCAAATTCTCTATCCCCTTCTTTTTGCTTTTGATAGTGAACCATTTCTTTCCTTCCCTTTCAATTTTGAAAAGCAAGAACAAATCCTAAAATTAGAAAGGCAATGCAGATTTAGATTTGTATTTAAAAAAGCCTAGAGTTTTATATTATCATAAGGCCATTTTTGTCTTATTAATATCACTTAATCACATGTTAGTGCTTTTGTGGGCTCCGTAATGCCTAATCATCAGCTAAACCAATATAAATACACCCTTAATTGATATGTATTTGGGGAGAACTTGATTTAATAAAAAAAATTATAGACGCCAAATTAGCAAAAGATAAAAAATTAAAATACTAAATTTGTAATTTTTTTTAAATATAATTATCATTTTATTTGTAGCTTGAATTATTAAAGTTTCTTTTATTTTAACCTATTGTATGGATACCTTTTTGTTAGATTTTTTAATTAATCAATCTTTAAATGAAAGATTCCTATATGTAAAATATTTTTTTTGCCTTTTTATTTCATTCTATTAAACAAACTATCAATTTCACCCTTAGATTTGTGACACATGGTCATTTTGACAAATGTTAGAAACAATCAATAAATTGAAAACAAATAACAATTACTTTTCAATAAACCTCAAATTTGATATTACTCAGTTCCTAATTAGATGAAATTTTTATATCCTCGACCTAGGTATATCTAGCCTTATGTACCTGGAATTACTTGCACGTGTGGTCTACGAGTTTTAGAAGAACATTGAATTTAATTGATAAAACATAAAAAATCGTTAGCTCAATATACAATATTCTACTTCAACTGAAATACATATTTATCTTCTCCAATATTAAAAAATCAACTTTTTTTTTTTATTTTTCTTATACTTTTATTTTACACACAATCTCCTACTTTTAAGTGTAAACTTTATAATTTTGTTGGCTTTCAATTTTTAATCTTTCAAGGTTTAAAATTTTTACAAATCTCATTATTTTGTAAACATATTCATATTCATTTGAAATGGCAATACAATCACATAAATTGCAAAAACAGTAATAAAAATATTAAAAAATCTATAGTTTAAATTTTATGAAACTAAAGTTTATAACTGAAAAATCAACGTTTTATATAGATTTTATTATTGATGAATATATTATTTATTTTGTATAAAAAAATTCATTTAAAACATCTTATGTATGTGTGATGAACTTCTTGATTATAAGCTATAAATAATGAAAATCCGTTATATATTTTATGAATTTCAAGTGATATGTTAATGAACTTGTTGCTACTAGATGATAAACCTATTGATTATAACTTACAAATAATAAGTCTATACTATAAAACTGTGTTATAAATTTAATAAACTTCAAGTGATACTTTAATGATCTTGTTGTTTGTAGATAATGGATCCGTTCATTATTAACCTATGGATATTGATTTATTTGTATGCATATATGACATATTCATTATGCAAAATCTTTATATTCATTTGTTAATGATATAAAGTTTATTATACTACAAAATGAACCTATTCCATTTTAAAAATAAATTTGTTTTCAAAATTATGAACAACATAATGAACCTATAGTTCATATATAATGAACATGTAGTGATACTTTAATGAATATGTTATTTATAGATAATGAACTTGTTCATTATAACTCATGAATACTCATTTATTTTTATGCACATATGATATGCTCATTACGTAAAATTCTTATATTCATCTGTTAATGATATAAGGTTCATTCCATTTTAAAAATATATTTATTTTCAAAATTATGAACAATATGATGAACATGTAGTTCATATATAATGAGCTTCAATATTCTATATAGTAAATATATTATTTTCCAGCAATAAAATCATTATCATATTTTAAAAAATGATTAAAGCTTGTAGAATCTGATTTGAAAGTTTGAAAAATGGAAAGAAAATGAAGAATTTCAGCTTGTTGAAAATAAATTTTTAAAATATGCAAATATATTAATCTATGTATAAAAATAAAAAAGAAAGAAAAAATAAAAACAACAATATTATGCAGCAGAGAAAATAAAAAAGAAAAGAATGAAGAACAATAGCTTATAGAATCTAATCTGAAGCTTTAAATGATGGAAAATCAAGAATAGAGAAGACACAATTAAACCAAACTATTGAAAAAGAAATTTATGATTTTATTTTAAATCGACAATAATAAGTACACGTATATTAAAATTCAACTCTCTCGTTTAAATAAAACGGCCGTGTTTGGACACTGGATGCATAATGCATAGCGAACCGGATTTAGGATATAATTTACAAATTAGATGGGCCTACTCGAGATTAGAGGCATGTCGCATTCGGGCCTAAATTAAAACCGTTATTTGATTGTTAAATTTTTCAATAAACAACTCGTTTCATTTGAATTTTGCTCTATGAAAGGTTCAAAAAAGTTGATGATTATAATAAAAGAAATTTCCTAATGTGTTTATTACATATTAAATTAGTAGTAGTTTGAACTTTGACACAGCCACCAAATAGTAACATCTCTTTAGATTAACATATAGATCTTTAAATTAATAACTACAGAATTTAGGGCATAAGTTGGAGGATTACAGCTTCAAGTTGCACTAATGGATTCATTGTTTTTCGTGGAATTTTTGAGTTTCCAAAATTAGCGCTCGAGGACATAGAGGTAGTCTTATAAACATATTTTAGCTACCCCTGTAATATCAGAGGTACATCAAAACTAGTGTAAGAGAGGCCTTCGTCTGTGGCCAGAGGAGGGAAAAGTGCAACATTAAGGTTGTCTTCTAGCTCAAGGAATGCTTCCAGTCCATTATATAAAGCCTCTAGAGGATCTACCTGCATAATTTACCATATCATTCCTTAGTTTCCATGTCATGATGCACCAAGTGAAAAAGAAAATTTACATAATTGTCAATGTCCGAAAGGATGCAGATTTTTTACCTCAAATGTTTTTGCTTCTGCTGCATTATTTTTTATATCAGTAGCAATTGAAAAGGTGGATATATCGGTCTTCTAAGAGGATGCAGCTGCAGGAGTCCATTCACCTTCTTGAGAAGTTTTTGATATATCCATTTTTGTATCAGGATTTTGAAAATCAAAATCTATTGTCTCGCAGGTTGACATAGCAGTCGAAAGTGATTCACCTTCGTCACCAGGGGAATCAGTAGTTGTCAATTTGTCAAGATCCTGGCTCATCAGAGTTGGATTGCAGCGGAATAAGAAATCGAAAATGAGAGAAGCTTAAGAATAAGAAAATAGAAAGAAGCTTTTGAGAGAAACTATAAAAAATGACTTGATATTCATTGATAAAATTTTGCATCCACAACCTCTCAAAAATAAGGAATAAATAGCCTATAATTGGCAAAAAGACAAATTAAAATAACGATTTAACAGCTGTCATATTCAGCTAATCATTTCCACAACAGAAGGAATATCGATAAAAGAGTGACCAACAATGCTACAGCAATAACAAACTCTAGCTAGCAAATATATCCATTCAAATAACAACCAACAGCTCAACACCTCTTTCCTTTAGCTTATCATCTGCTATTCCTTAGTGACTTGCACTTGAAACGTAGGGCCTTTCACAACTGGGCTTTTGACATTACCCCCTTCTTGAAGAACTTCCTTGTCCTCAAGAAAAAATCTGGAAATTGACATTTCAGAAATCGCAGATCCTCCCAAGTAGCATCATCTGCAGATAGATTAGCCCATTGAACTAATACTTGTTGAACTGGAAGCTTCTTTCTAATAACTTCTTTGTGTTGAAGAATCGCCAAGGGAAATACTTTTAACTCTCCACTTTTGTGTAAAGTTGGGGATTGTGATGAACAACTAGTGGAGTCTCCTTTGAATTGTCTTAGCAAGGAAACATGGAAGATAGGATGAATCTGGAAACCTGGAGGCAATTCCAATTTATAGGCCATGGGACCTACTTTGGCCAGCACTTTGTAAGGACCATAAAACTTAGCTGACAGTTTTATGCATTTTCTGATAACTACATAATTCTGTCGATAAGGTTGCAATTTTAAAAGAACTAAATCCCCTACTGCAAATGCTCTTTCACTTCTTTTTTGGTCAACAAACTGTTTGTACCTGTTTTGAGCCATCAATAATTGATCTTTGATGATCTGGTCCATTTCTCTTCTCTGTTACAGCAATTCATCCATAGTAGCTATATAAGTTGAGGTAGCAGGCACTATAGTGAGTTGTTGAGGAGGATGCCCATATAAAGCTTGATATGGAGACATTTTCAGGCTAGTATGGTAAGTAGTGTTATACCACCACTCAGCTAGGTAGAGCCATTTGCACCATGACTTAGGCTTTTGGAAAGTCATACATTGCAGGTAATTTTCCAAGCACATGTTAACTCTTTCGGTTTGGCCATCAGACTGAGGGTGATAGGAGGTGCTCAAATTGAGTTTAACTCCCACCATTTTAAAGAGTTCTTGCTAAAACACACTAGTGAAGATCTTGTCTCTGTCTGTAGTTATATCTTTAGGCAACCCATGAAGCTTGTAATTATGGCTAAGAAATAATTGTGCCACCTTTGAAGCTGTAAAAGTGTGAGACAAAGGTATGAAATGAGCATACTTAGAGAATCTGTCTGCAACAACCATAATAGTATCCTTGCTTTCAGACTGAGGGAGATGCTCAATGAAGTCCATGGAGATGGATTCCCAAGCTCTGTCAGGAATTGGCAAGGGATGTAATAAGCCAGGGAATGCAACATTCTCGGTCTTAAATTTCTGACACACCTCACACTGCAATACCCAAGTATATATATCAGACTTCATTCCTTGCCAAAAGAAAAAAGCCTTAACCCTGTCATAAGTACTTTTAATACCAGAATGGCCACCCATAGGAGAATTATGACATTCTTGCAGAATTCTGGATCTCAAATCCCTATTGGCACTAATCATAATTCTGCCTTTATATCTAAGAAGGCCATTAATACAAACATATGGCTCCTTGGACTTACCATCAACAAGTAAAGCTTTTAGGATACTTGAAATTGTTTTGTCACCATTATAGCTGCTGATAACCTCTTCCATCCATAGTGGTGGTACAGCAGAAATAAGAGAATAGCAGCTGCCTATTCCATCTTCAGGCCAACCCTTCCTTGAAAGGGCATCTGCTGCCTTATTTTCGACTCCCTTGCGATATAAGATGCTAAAATCCAGCCCTAGCAATTTAGAGAGTCCTTTTTGTTGTAAATGTGAATAAAGCTTCTACTGTAAAAGGAACTTGATGCTCTCTTGGTCAGTCTTTATAATAAATAGAGCATTGCATAAATAATGTCTCCATTTTCCTACTGCAAAAAGTATGACCATTAGCTCTTTCTCATATACTGATGCATCCATCTGCTTCCTGCCAAAAGCCTTACTAATATAAGCTAAAGGTTTTTGGTTTTGCATTAGTACCGCTCCCATTCCTTTTCCACATGGCTTGTTTGAGTTGCTGAAATGCCTCTTCAACTGTAGAGCTCCAATAAAAGGAATTTTTCTTGAGGAGCTCTGTCAATGGTCTACTGATGACTCTATAACCTTTTATAAACTTCCTGTAATAACCAGTCAATACCAGGAATCCTCTCAAGGATTTAATCTCAATTGGAGTGGGCCATTCCCTCGTCGTTATAATCTTGCTAGGATCAGTGCTGACACCTCTTTGATCAATGATATGTCCCAAATACTCCACTTGAGGATGTGCAAAAGTGCAGTTCGTCAGTTTGACAAATAATTGGTGCTTCCTAAGCAGCTGTAAGGCAGTGTTCAAATGTTGAAGGTGGTTCCTTTATGCTGCTGCTATAAATGAGTATGTCATCAAAGAACACCAATATGAACCTTCTAAGATAAGCACCAAACACTTTTTTCATTAGAGCTTGGAAAGTGGCAAGAGCATTTGTTAGCGTAAATGGCATAACCAAGAATTCATAATGACCATGATGTGTGCGAAAGGCAGTTTTAGGAACATCAGTTGCTGTAACTCTAATATGGTGGTAACCGGATCTTAAATCTAGTTTGGTGAAGAAAGAGGCTCCATTCAACTCATCTAGAAGATCTTCAATCACAGGAATTGGAAACTTGTCCTTTACCGTTTGAGTGTTAAGTTGCCTATAATCGACATAGAACCTCCAACTCCCATCTTTCTTCTTAACAAGGAGTACAAGAGATGCAAAGAGGCTGTTACTTGGTTAGATGATGCCATTATTCAACATTTCTGCCACTTGCTATTCAATCTCAGTTTTCTGAAAGTAGGGATACTTGTAAGGCCTTATATTTACTGGTTGAGAATATGGTCCTAATGGAATGGCATGATCAAAGTTTCTTGTTGGTGGTAGTGTATTGGATTCTGCAAACCCATCAGAATAATGCCTTGGATTGGTTCGGAAATCGGTGGATTTTTAGAGGTAGGTTTGAGTGTATAATTTTCGGGGCTGGTAACACATGATACAGAAAATAATTGTCCAGTTAGCTTATGCCACCCTTTCTTCATCAATTTCTGTAAACTTTTACAAGTCATAGACCTTAATTCCCCCTTTTCAGTAATACCAGCAAGAAACACATTCTCCTCACTATACTTGAATGACAATGTCATTTTCATAAAATCAAAGGACATAGGGCTAAAATGCCTCATCCAATCCACACCTAAAACCATGTCATGCCCTCTCAACTTTAGAACCCTGAAACTATAATCAAATTCATGACCATGCATCTTCCACCTAAACTTCTCACATGTTTTTTTGCTGATCATATGCTGTCCATTAGCAACCGTAACCCAAAGTGTTTTTGCCTTAGAAATAGGCCAATCTATGTTTTTAACCATTTTAGCATCCATAAAACTATAGGTGCTTCCACTATCAACCAAACCATTATTTGCTTTCCATTTACCTCCCCTCTAATTTTCAAGGAATTGGCTGCCTCAATGCCCTCAATGGCATGAAGGGATATCTCAATACTATCCTCTACATTTTCTGACTCTATCACTCTCTCATCCCCTTCTTTGACTTCTTCTTCCTCTGCTTCTACACCCGTGAGCACATTTAATTGCTTATTACATACATGCCCCACAAAGTACTCATCACCACATTTGTAACACCGCCCGTAACTCCTTTTTGGCAATGAATTGGTTCTGAAAGTGTCGGATTGACTAGTGTTTGAATTGGAAGGGTTAAGTGTTTCAAGTTTAAGTGATATTTTGGTGCTACTAGAGAAATTAAGTTGGCTTTTAATAAAAGTGGAGGATGAACTTTGAGCTTTGGTAGAGATAGAAAACTTATGTTTCTGAGGAGAGCTTGAAAGGACTACTCTTGAAGTCTTGCTTGCTCACAAGCTTGTATTAAAGTATTGGGTTTGAAAAGCTTTACCAAGGGTCTCAGCTCTTTCCCTAATCCACTGATGAAACTAGAGACAAAATAGTGTTCATCTAGCCAAGGGTGATATTTAAGCATCAAGGATTTAAGTTCCTCAAATTTTTCTTGGTATTCTAACACAGAGTTCTTTTGCTTTAATTTATTGAATTCTTCAACAACATCCTCAACTGCTAATTCCCCAAATCTCCTACATAGCTCTTCACTAAACTTACCCCAATCACTACTTCTAGTTTGAGCCTGCCATCCTTGGTACCATATATCAGCTCTATCCCCTAAATACAAAAATGCTATATCTCATTTGGAATAGAGTACAACTGAAAATATTTCTCACATTTTCTGATCCACAGTCTAGGATTATTCCCTTCAAAGTGAGATAACTCCACTTTTGGAATCCTGCCTCCCATACTTCCAAAACTGGAGTTCTAGTTTGTCTGCCCAAATTTTACGACAGATTGACCAATTTTTTGTCTAGTAACATTTCTATTTATAGTAGAGGGAGATGGAAGTATACCTCGACTATCATTGTTGGTACTACCATGATGAGTTTTTGTCTGAGTTTCAATATTTGCGCTGCCCAAATTGATGTGGCGTTGCCTGCCCTCAGCTGCTACAGGAACTGGTGGCACTGATATAGGAATTGATTGATGAACTTTAGGAGCTGTACTAGTAGACAAAGTTTGAAGCATCTCCATCATTTGTGCCATCTGTTGTTGTAATGCTTGCCGAGAAGTTTGTGCCATTTCCTGGGCTTCTTTTTGTGCATGGAACTGCTGATTTTGCATTTCCAAATGAACAAAGACCTCCTTGCAAAATTCTTCAGACCTTTGATCCAGTATCTTCATTTGTTCCTCCATTGATTGGAGTCCAGACCCATCATTAACCGTAGCTTTCTTCTTCGCCATAGCGGCTATAGTCTCACCAAGATCTATTTGCTCTGATACCAAACTGTCAAGATCCTGGCTCATCAGAGTTGGATTGCAACGGAATAAGAAATCGAAAATGAGAGAAGCTTAAGAATAAGAAAATAGAAAGAAGCTTTTGAGAGAAACCGTCAAAAATGGCTTGATATTCATTGATAAAATTCTGCATCCACAACCTCTCAAAAACAAGGAATAAATAGAGTATAATTGGCAAAAAGACAAATTAAAATAACGATTTAACAGCTGTCATATTCAACTAATCATTTCCACAAGAGAAAGGAATATTGACAAAAGAGTGACCAACAATGCTACAACAATAACAAACTTTAGCTAGCAAACAAATCTATTCAAATAACAACCAACAGCTCAACACCTCTTTCCTTTAGCTTATCCTCTGCTATTCCTTAGTGACTTGCACCTGAAACGTAGGGCTAGGGCCTTTCACAACTGGGCTTTTGACACAATTCAGGTCACCTTTGTCATAGGTTGACATAGCAGTCATCTTAATCAAATTATGATTTTCAAAGCCAATAGTTGAACCGATGCTCGGTTCATATTCATCCGAAGATGAATTAGCAGCTATTTCATTTGAAATTCCTTCTACCACCAACACTTCCTGACTCACATGCTCAAACGATAGTTTAAGTTCCGGAACTAGTGCCCTGCCCACTGCTTTTGCTGAAAGCTTGGTCTAAAAGTCTCAATCTTTCTTAAGTTGATCTTCAAATACAGAAGCCGAAGCCACAGGACTTGGTTCCTCCTTGTTGATATTCTCATCCAGCTTTGACTTTAATTTACAAAGGAGAAAATTCCCCTGCACGGTTTGGAGCACAGAAATGATAAATTGCAGAAATAAAATGAGATAAAGAATTCACAAAACCATAAATTTTCATAAAATAATGGCTGAGTTCTTCTGACCATGTTAATGTTAACATCCATTTCAAACAGATTCAGAATATGCGGAAATGCCTTCTGCAAATCTATAATCATTTGATAAAATCCAAATCATGAAAAGAGTAACATAAGCGACCTAGTAAAACAAGTCCTTTATATCGGCAAAAAGACAAGTTTATCCACTGCAAATGAAAGATTAGTATTACCTGAGTTGCCAAGGTGGAATTTGGACTGCATTCATGTTCGTGCATGATCCACTTGGTCCTTCTCGGTTTAGGATGATCTTTAATATAAAAGACCAAACTTCTTTTTGTACCAATCTCTTCCTCGGTACGCTTAGCCTTCACCTTACGAGGCTTGCCGGTAGGTTTCCAGTATCTAGCCTTCGTTCTCCGGTTAGACCGCCTACTATGCAAATACTTGGTAGTCGCGGGGACAAAAGAAATACCACACTTGATCCTCTAATTTTGCGTTGACAAGAGCTGCAAGTAAATTAATCATTCACTAATCAGTATTATAGAAGTATTTATATATATATGTATATATAAAAAAGGACTGGTACACATATTAAACAATTCGGATACCAGGAATATCACAAGGCTCAAAATCACAAACTTTAATTTGAGAGATTGGTGGCTTGCCATTATCACGGCCAATCATTTTTCGCTTCAAAAAATGATCAGCCGCTTCATAATCGGTGGGATGGAATCTATATCCAACTAGCGGAATTGAATGGTCTGACCGTGTTGGAATTGTCATAGCTGTAAGCAAAAGACACAAGCAAAGAGAAAAAAAAAAAAAAACGAAGTTAAATTGAAAAAACGATAGCAGAGAAAGATGAAAAGCAATTAATGTATAAATGCTTTGGAAATATTAAAAATATACCAACCAGATAAGAAGTAATGTTTCATTCCTCTCCCAAAAATGGGGGAATTAAGAAGTGGGTTAATTTGAGAGGGAATGACGTCTTTATCTCTGAATAGAAAAAATATAAAAATTTAAAGAAACAGAAACGCGGGAAATAACAAGCAGAGCAGAGCAGAGTTAAGGGAACATTTGGTTTAGCGAGAGAATGTGCGAGCGTGGGAATTTGGCAAAAGTATGTCATAATAGGGACAGAAGCTGACGTGGCTACTTGGCTGAGAAGTTATATGCGCCAGCATACACGCTGCTCTTGCTTGCCTTAGAAGTTGGGGGGAATTTAAGTGGGTCCCACCATCAAACACTTGCGCATATATCGTCTTTTAGGCTTTTGCCTTCCTTTTTATATTAAAAAGAAGAAGAAGGAAAAGGGGGGATGCATACAGAATGCAATCAACTTGCTCGCCAAGCCATCTACTGCTTCTACAACAATCTGGAATATTCCCAGGCTAAGCTAAAAAAAGTGTAGGCAGCAAAACAAATTAACTACTGCCTCACCATCTTCCTAATAGTAATAGCGGCATCATCACTAATCTGCTGCTCTAAGAACAATTGACTAATTTTCCATGGGGAAATGCTACAGATAAAACCTTGCCTTTTAATTTAAGATATAGCATTAAAAATGCCTCATTTAAATTTAAAAGAAATTACAAATAGTTTTATTAAATCCAAAATTTAATTCTGAAACGTAGAACTACAGTTGTCAACAATCAAATCGGGTTTCACTTAAAAACTAAACTTTGACTAGCTCGTACTTGACTTCTTTATATATTTTATTAAATTTTCTATTTTTATATCTATGATAAATATAAATATTGAAATATTATAAATTAATATTAAAAGGTTAAAGGGCATATGTCGGCGTTAAGGTTCCTCAGGCAGCTTCTCTTGTCAATGACCTGCTCTTGCTGATGTGACTGGTGACCCTATGAGTTTAGTCCTTGCCATAGATGACAACTAGTCTGGTGATAGTGCTAGTACAGATGACCTCCGTAGCCACCACCACAGTATTTATCTTCTGTAATATGTAGATTTGTAATGTTTGTAAATCTAGTCCGGTTCGATAGGTGTTTGTTTAGGTGGTTTTGCAGGGTTTGTACCCCTCGGTCATGGGGTTTCATGTGCAGCTAGTGTCCAAGAGTTTACAAGTCAACAATCTTCGGTGACGACGTTTCATTTAACCTACTCGATTATTCAGATGTCTTTATTTTCTTTACTCTCTCTTGAGAGAGATTGGTTTATTTTAAAACTTTTATTTATTTTCTTTCACCAGATTTTCACCATAGATTAAGAAGTGAAAATTCCAAAATTATAAAACCTTAGGAATGCGAAATTTGACTAAATGAAACGGAAACTAAAAAGAAGTATTTTCTTTTCGATAATGTTTGTTGTACAGTTTGTGACAACAAACAGGAAAAGGAAAGCAGCAGGCGTTTTATATATCATTTTATAGAAATATAGATCCCACGAATAAGTGTATAAAGTATTCAATATGGATTTCACATTGATCCCGCAAAACAATTATTATCTATTTGATAATGGAACCTTACTCAATTGTCGATGCAGCGTGCTACGATGACAATCACCCTCCTCTTTTTTTCTATCATGTTTTTTTTTTTTTTTTTCTTAATTGTATATGTTTGTATGTAGGAAGAGTTTTAAATTTTGATGAGTCACCGGTGAGCAATGAAAGAGGAATTGAAGCAATGACTATGCAAAATTGAAATTGAGATGACAATCTCTGTCCAAAAATATTAGAAAGATCAGACTGATAATGTGATATAAACTTTCACTTTAATACTAAAGTTGCAAATTATATGGCCTTCTTGAAAATCCAGGCCATATACGTCTAAACCAAAACGTAAACTCTCTTGGATAAGTAAAGAACATCCCAGAAAAAGAAAAAAAAAAAAAAAAGAATCCCTGCTCATTTTCAGTACACCAAAATCAAAATATTAACATCTCGTAAGATAATAATATATAGATCTATAAATTAAGATTTAGGGTACAAGTTGGAGGATTACAGCTTCAAGTTGCATTTATGTTTTTGGGTTTCTAATAAGAAGTTAAGGACATGGACATAGATCTGTCTTACAGACATATTTTAGCTAGTACCCCTGTAAGAACAGAGGCATATCAAATCTAGTGTAAGAGAGGCTTTCGTTTGTGCTCGTACGAGGTAGAAGTGCAGCGTTAAAGTCCTCTTCTAGCTCAAGGAATGCTTCCAATCCATTATAAAATGTCTCTAGAGGATCTACCTGCACAAGTTTTCATATAAAATGAGTTCCCTTATCATGGTGCTGTGCACCAAGTGAAAAAAAATGGATGATGCTTTTTCTTACCTCAAATATTGTACCCTTTGCTGCATTATTTTCTAAATCAGCAGCAATTGACGAAGCGGACATATCACTTTTCCCCGAGGGTGTGAGTGCAGGACTCCATTCACCTTCTTCAGAGGCTTCTGATATGTCCGTTTTCTGATCAGGATTTTGCAAATCAAAATCCATCGTCTTACAGGATGACGCAGGAGTCGCCTCATTCGGATTTTGAGCTTCTAGTTCATAACCCAAACAATAACGTGATTCAACTTCATCACCAGCGGAATCAGTGGTTACCTCTACGAGGCGGTTCCGCTCTCCTTTCTCATAGGTTGACATAGTCTTACTCAGATTATTACAATCTAAATCCACAGCCGAAGGAATGCCCTGTTCATACACATCCGATGAGAAATTAACAACCATCTCATTTAGAGCTTGATTTTCAAGATCCGAAGCCAAAGTCGTCTGACTTGGTTCCCCTTGGTTGATGTTTGCATCCGGCCTCGACTTTAATTTATAGAGAAGGAAATTCCCCTGCATAAAAGATTGACAGAATTACTTAAATCAGGTAGAAAGAATTGTATTAGACTCTAATAACTAACAGTGACGCACAGCAAAATTTTTAAATATGAAAGTCGTGTAAATTAGACGAGATACATAAACAAGTTCTTAAATATGGCAAGAACAATAATTTTAAGCATTACCTGAGTTGCCAAGGTGGAATTAGGAATGCATTCATATTCGTGCATGATCCATTTGGTCCTTCTCGGTTTAGGATGATCTTTAATATAAAAGACCAAACTTCTTTTTGTACCAATCTCTTCCTTGGTACGCTTGGCCTTCACCTTGCGAGGCTTGCCGGTAGGTTTCCAGTATCCAGCCTTAGTTGTTCGGTTAGACCGCCGACTATGCAAATACTTGTAGTCGCGGGCACAAAAGAAATACCACACTTGATCCTCAAAGTTTGTGTTGACAAGAGCTGCAAGTAAATTATCATTCACTAATCAGTATTATAGAAGTATTTATATATATATATATATATATAAGAAAAGGCTGGAAGAACTTATTAAACAATTCAAATACCAGGAATATCCCAAGGCTCAAAATCACAAACTTTAATTTGAGGGATCGGTGGCTTGACATTATCACGACCAAGCATCTTAAGCTTCAAAAAATGATCAACCAGTTCATCATCGGTCGGGTGGAATCTATATCCAACCAACGGAATTGATTGGTCTGGCGGTGCTGGACTTGTCATAGCTGCAAGCAAACCACAACAAAAGCAAATAGCATAGCAATGTAAGTTAAAACCTGGAGTTCAGAGTATATAAAGCTTTGGGAATTGAAATTACACTCACCAGATGGGAAGTTATGATTCATTCCTCTTCCTAAAATGGGAAATACAAGTCTTGATTGATTTGAAGAGAAGTAGCCTCTGATTAAAAATCGAAACAGAGCTAGGGAAGAAGCAGCAGAAGAAACAAGAAAACATAGAGCAGAGCAAGGCAAGGCTTAGGTGAACATTTGGCTCGAGGGGAAATATTGGCTTGGTTGTATTTGGTAGACAATAACAAGAAGTAGATTATTTATAGATTTCGAAGGATAAAGTCGGTGGATATAAAAAAAACGCTACTTCGCCAAGAAGTAGGGCAGGTTCGTAAATAGCCAGGGCTTGGCGAACAAGTCGAGAAATAGATTGGAATTGGGTCACTTTCTTTTCAAAAGGGTGGGTCCCACCATCCAAAACCGTGTCTGAATGAGATTTTCATTTGCTATACGAACATTGGCAAGAAAATTAAGAGCAACTTCCCCTTGAAAGTATAATTTACACCTGTAATTGCCTTACTGCATCAGGACTCAACTTGCTTCCTAAGTAGGCCTGTTCTTCTACAACAATCTAGAATATTCTCAGGCTGCATCCCTACCCAGAGAAATTAAATTAAAGATTAAGAAATGAAATCAAATGTATCATCACGCTCAGTTTGGCCCATATTATTCATCTACATGGATAATCTGCATGCATTGATTTCCTACTCATTTGACATTACGCAGTGTGAGTTGACGTATAATATACAATTTATGCAAATTAAATTTAAATTTAAATTTAAATTGAAGAGGATGTGTTGAGATATATTAAAAGAATAATTGAAATATTATTTTAATTTTTTTTACTTAATTACTTGTTAAATTTTAAATTTTACACTTCTTAATAATTTTATTCAACTATTTCAATATTTTAAAATAAATACATATATTTTTAATTTATTTTAAAAAAAATTATAACAATTTTAAAATTTTATAAAAAAATTGACGTTGGCGTGGTAAATTAATTATTCTTACTAATATAAAAATTAGTGATTTAATAAAAAATTTATTGTATTAAAATATAAATATATATAAAAATACATAAATATACAATTTTTAATAGTCATATTATCAATTTAAAAAAAATATATTTTACTAATTCATAATTATTATTTTTTTAGAAAGTATAGCTGATTTACGATATGTTTAAAAATAAATTAAAAAAATATTTATTTTTAAAATTTTAAAATAATTAAATAAAGTTATTAAAAAAGTAAAATTCAAGATTTAATTTATAGTTAGATCTTTCCTTTTACTAGATTTTAAACATATTTTTCAATAAATTTATTTTTTAATAATCAACAATGAATTTTTGTTGAAAGGATTGATTTTGTCAATATAAAAGAGGAAAAACTTAACAAATGCAGGAATACATTACTGAAAGCTAGCAACAAGAAAAATAAAAAAAAAAGAGTCCAAATAAAATAGCATTTTTACTCCTAACATTCATCGTTTAGGAGCGTATTTGCCTTCTCAGTGCAAATAAACTACCGAAATTCTCAAAACCTGCCACTCAAATTGACAGAAAAACTAAAGCCGATTATCAAAATATGTTGTTTTAATTTAATTTTTTTTACTTCTTTTAATAGTGGACCCATAAAATACTTCTCTTTTCCCTTCTTTCCATCATCTCTCCTTTCTCTCTGTGCAACACAAACTTATCGTAGTAAAATCCAAAATTGTTAGTTATAATTAGCAAATATTAATCTTCATATTAGTTGTAATAGTCATTTTCTTTAGCTGCCTTCAGATTTTTCTTTGTTTCTTTTTTCAGATGCATCAACAAGTGGGTCTCACCATGGGTTTAAACTCCTTTTAGCCATGGTAGCTACTAACATTCTGTCGCTTTACCACCTCAGTTCTCCTACTCTTCAATCTCCTAAACCTCCACAACTTCATTTATTTCAAGTCACTGATCATCTACTTCACTATTATAAGCTTCTTTTGTCGTGAAGTTTGAGAATGAAGATGGAGCCAACAACACCCATGAATCACCATATCAAGCTCACTTATTCCTTTTTCACTTTCTTCTTTCTGGGTTTTTCTTTTTTCTCTGGTTTGAAACTATTAATTAAGTGACTCGGGATATTGGGATCTTGAAAGAGAGAAGGCTTTTATAGATGAATTCTGTTAGATTGAGTTTTCTTTTTTAGCTTTTGTCTTTTAATATAAAGTCTTTGTGTTTTCAAATTGGAAAAATATAAATTTTGTTGAGATTAAATAAAGAATCAATTGTTTCTTCATTTATTATCGTCATCATGAATTCCACTTCTTTTCAATCTTTCATATGTTTCTGTGCCTTTGTTTTTCTTTCTTTTTTTCTTAAAAACAATTTTTTATGAACTTCTTGTTTAGTTAGATGGTAAGACTACTTTAATTTTGAACGCTGGTGATCGGAAAAGTGAAGAGCTAACAGATATAAAGAGAAAGGAAAAGGAAAAAGTTCCGTGGTTCCTCTAAATTGAAGAAGAGATAACATGGAAAAATAAATAAAAAATAATTATTATTATTTATTTTTATGAATAAAATGATTTCAATCTCCTTTATTCTAATATCTTGTGTTTAATATATCAGTTAACTGAGAAAGGCCTGAAATATAGATTTTGAAACTTCAGTGGTTTATTTACATCCAAAATTAGTTCAGAGGCTCTTGGCTATAACGTACAATAAAATATGATCATATACCAACAGGTGCTCAAAATTGTCAGCATCACTGCCGTTTTAGGGGGCAATAATTTTAGTATTTGCCATTTGGATCTGTCACAACAGCTTGTCCAGGGATATATATGAGAATGGCAATGGTGGAAATCATGGAACCTCACATAGACACATATTGAAAAGACCAATTGCATTGTAGCTTGCCATTTTGGAAATGGCTGGCAGGTAACAAATATACAAGAAAATGAAATAGAATTCAAGGAATCACCCATATACCACCACCATCACTAACATACTACGACCCAAAATAATGAACAAAATAGTCAAAAGGAAATCACAGACTAACCTGTTCTAGAAATGAAAGTAAGTGAAGCAGAATTCAAGTGGAAAAACACAAACCTTATTGCACTTTCTCTCTCATTTCCTTCGCTTTCTCAATAGCTGAACGATCACAACCCAATAGCCAAACAAAGAAATCTTAACCCACCAGCATCATCACCACGCAGCAGTCAAATAATGGAGCAGAACTTGGTTTTAACGGTGGGATTCATGGTGACAGCAAAACGTTGCGACTCTCTTTGTGGCGTCGACTCTTGGTGGCTTCAGAGGTGAAACTGATGCTACCAAGGAGAAGATGATGTCTAGCTGCAGCTTTATGATGATTGTGGTCCGCTTGGTGACTGAAAATTCAAGGACAAAATAACATTTATTTTTTAAATCAAAAGTTTGGTGTAATTTGTACAAAAAGTTGATTTTAGAGTAAATCACATTCGGGTTAGAGTTCAGGGACGGGGGGAATATTGCCTCTTTTACGTATTTTCATAACTATTTTTCTTTTCCTTTTATTTTCTTCTCTCCTCTTTTTTCAGGCTAGAAACGACTTCTAATACTTGGCGAAGCAGCTAGCCTCGATATTGGGATAAAAGACAGATGTCACAGTTCAGAGGACATGTCAATGGAGAACCCTGTACTACAAAATTTTGTTTAACAAATGCCGGACAAAGTCACCGATACAAGCATTCTTTTCTCTTCAGTCTTCAACATCTAACCAGTTATACTTCGACAAAAATTTAAACTGTACCAAGGGGTCAAAAAGAAAAGAAAAGAAAAAAAAAAAACAGAGCGTCTGAAAAGCATAGGAACAGGCAACTTGATCGATCACTTAAAGTGAACTCCTTTTCAATGTTTTTACAAGGATACAGAGATAGTGATACATATCTAGAAAATACAAGCTTTTAGTTCTTGATACAATTACGCAAAGGATACATGGAAGTTATACAAGACTTGCCATCTTCGATAAAGAAGCCAATAGGCTAATCATGACTCTTGAACAAGAGTTGCATCCAATTCAATAATATTAACATAAAAACACCAGTATATAGCTGCAGTTTTAGGAGGAGGAAGAAGGGTATTATATGAAGGATCGCAGCTCGAAGCTGCAGGAGGTGCTAAAACAATTCTAACTTGTCACGCAATCCTTAGGCCAATTATTGGGCAGATAAACCTTTGACATGAGGAACCAAACAGCCAAACGCTACAGCTGTTTGGTTCCAACAGCAACTGCCATAGCTCCCTTTAGCACATAAAAAATACATACTTTGTATTATGTAGTTCAGTTCCAAAAAAGGACCATTATTAATTATAGGCAGTGGTGTACCAAAGCCATTGAGGTTGGTGCTTTCCTCAGTGTGAATAGGCTGCTGCCGCTGAGTGTTCAGGATGTCTTTCAGTGGAAGAATGCTAATAGCTCTTCCATCTGTTGTGCATCTATCTGCAGAAAAAATCGCAATAAATAAAGCATAAGTTTTGAGTTTGCTTCTCATGCTTCACGTGAATGAAAATAAGAACTGTCTACCAAGTATGCCATTACTCACCCCAGGAAATATAGATTTTCCTATATCAGAAGCTGCCAAGGGAACCTGATGATTGTCAAGGGTTGGTTTATCCATCTTCTTGTAATGACTCTGTACACCAAAGCCACAGCGATTGGGGCTTTCATTGGTATGAATAGGATGCTGCATTGCAGAGTTCAGACTGGTCATCATCTTTTCTAGCTGTTCGGGGTCTACGTATAAAAAGGAATTAGAGTAAAGTAAACATGAGTTCAGTTTGCTTCTCATGCTCTACATTAACAATTCTCCACCCAACGTACAATTTGTCACCACAGTGTATGTAGCTTCTTCTCCAATATCAGAAGCTATAAACAGACCCAGGTTATCTTCAAGGTTTGGCACATATGTCGTCTTATGCTGACTTTGAATCTCTTCAAATGTAGTTTCTCCGACATTAGAAGCCTTCAATGGACCTGGATAATCTTCAAGGTTTGGCATATCTGTCTTCTTATATTGACTTTGAACTTCTTGAAATGTAGTTTCTCCTACTTTAGAAGCCATTGAGAGGCTCAGATTATCTTCTAAAAATGATACATCAGTCTTCTGGTACTGATTTTGATTATCAAAATCGGAAGGCATTTCAACCAAGGGACTCCATTTACCTTCTACAGAGGCTGATATATCCATCTTCTTACTAGGATTTTGGGTTTCAAAATCCGGAGTAACTAGGGAACTAGTTGGACTTTTATCATTAAATTCCTTGTTAATATTATCAAACAAATTCAGATCCATGAGGAAACATGTTTCGTCTTTGTTATGTGATGAAACAGTAGTAATCTCATATGAAGTTTTAATTGCAACACACGAAGCTCCTTGGCAACTTGGTTTACTTTTCTTATACAATGACAGATCAGTCATCTTATTTGGAATAAGATTTTCCAAATCAAAAACCGTTGTGCAACTCTTATCACCTTTATTGTTTGTTGAAAGAGAATTCTGATTCCCAAAATGCGAATCCATTAGGCTACTTGTTGCAGCTATGTTAGAGGTTGACATAGAAGTCATCTCATAAAGATCTTGATTATCAAAATCAGAAGCCTCCATATAACTGGATACGCCTTTCGCACAGGTTGAAATAGCAGTCATCATATTTGGATATTGATTTTCTAAATCAGAAGCCATTGAGATGCTTTGTCCACCTTCACCGTTGGCTGAATTAGCTATCAAGTCCTTTTAAATTCTCATTTTCAATAACAGAAGCCGAAGCCGAAATGTGGAAGCTGGAGCTGTATTACAATTTTTGATGATTTACCTTTTCTTGCCTTCTTATTGGGTGTGGTCTTCTTGCAAACTGGTTCAGCTTTCATTGACTTCTTACTTGCTGCTTTTTTCTTATTTGGTTTTCTCTTTAATTTACAAATAACATAATCACCCTGCACAAGCACATAATGTCAAGTACATTGAGCGAACTCCAAGAAATATACAATAAATTATTAAAAGCGAATTTCTAAAAATTCAACAGAATAAGATATAAGCTACAGTTCTCGTTTATCACATAAATTCAACAGTTCATCAACAATTCATATCCATAAATAAAGTATGCACCCTCATTCTAGCAAGCAATAAGGTGATTTTTCAAATGCTCTTTTTTAAAATAGCATACCTCTACCAGAAAAACAAAAGAAGGGGAAGAAAGCAACTCCTTCCAGTACAAATTCTTTTAACTGGTGAAGTAAATTTCTTGGCAATTACCGTAACAGGCCTGTCGAGTTTAGCAGTATATGAATACTCGGTGTTGATGAATTCAGTGGCATCAGGATTATGGTACTGGAAGGCCAGTATCCACCATTCCTTACTATCCTTTTACGGAATTTACTGTTCTCATAGCGCCAGCAAGGAGAAAAGAAATAGCGCTCTTTATCACCAGAATCGCTATTGAATTGACCTATATGAAAGATTTTGCTTTAAATAATTTTCATTTTGAGGAAAAGAAATAGAATGAAGGAAGAAGAAGAAGAAGAAAACTAACCGTACTCACCAAACATGTCATAAGGATTATAATGGCTTATTATTAAAGATAATGTATATCTTTGTAACTGAGTTAGTTAACCGTTTGAATTGGTACATATATATCTAGTTAATATTTGTTAGTTAGGTTTTATCCTTAGCTGTATTTGTATTCAAATTTAGGAAGATCAGTAAATATATTCGATATTAGTGTTGTATATATATCTCCTTGACACGACGGATGCGGAATGAGAATAACTTCTTCTCAAACCTTTTTCATGGTATCAGAGTCTCAAACTTCTGTTAACTAAAAAAATGGAAAGAGATGGAAAGAAAATAGTGTCGCCGTACACCTTGTATGCCAATGATAATCCTAGAAATATAATCACCCAAGTATAATTAAAAGCGGATAATTATGATGAATGGGCTAGAGCAATCCGAATTGCTCTCAAAGCCAAGAAGAAATTCAGATTCATTGATGGAACCATAGCACAGCCAGATGAAGATTCTGATGAATTAGAAGACTGGTGGACAGTGAATTCCATGCTCATATCATGGATGTTGAACACGATTGAGCCAACGGTGCGATTCACTTTGACACACACAAAGATTGCAAAGGATTTATGGGAAGACATTAAAGAATGTTTCTCAGTGACTGATGGTGCACGAGTGCAGCAACTGAAGACAGAATTAGCAAATTGCAAACAACAAGGACTCTCACTTATGAGTTACTATGCCAAATTGAAGCAATTGTGGGAAGAACTTGCGAATTATGATGCGATCTCTATGTGCAAGTGTGGGGGTTGTACGTGTAATCTAGCAACTGAAATAACAAAGAAACGAGAAGAAGAAAAACTTTATCAATTTCTGATGGGGTTAGACGATGCATATAGAACAGTGAGATCGAATATTTTGAGCACAACTCTATTGTCTGGTATGAGCAAGGCATACTCCTTGATGTGTCAAGAAGAAAGGATTCAAGATATTTCCAAGGAAAAAGAGATCAACAACGAAGCTGCTAGCTTTATGGTTCAAGCCAAAACAAGAATCGGGGATAAAAGTGTCATTTGTAAACACTGTAATCGCAAAAGACATGATGTTGAGGGATGTTTCCAGTTGATTGGATATCCCGATTGGTAAGGTGATCAACCTAAGATGTCTGGTTCGGGTCGAGGAAGACAGACTGGAGGAAGTGGCCGTGGCAAGATGTCAGGAAGAAGACAGAATGGAGCATGAGTTAATGCAGCTCAAGTAATTGAAGAATACATTACTAAAATAAAGGATTTCCCTACTCCTAAAGGATTGACGAATGAACAATGGGCAGCAGTTATGAGTCTGTTGAACACTTGCAATTCAGAATTAGGGAGTAATGAGAAGATGACTGGTAAGGAAAACTTTATCTGGATAATTAATTCCGGCGCTACACACCATATGACAGGAAATTCGAGTTGTCTATCTAGCTTGAACCAGATATTAGGCTGTCCAATTGGCTTGCCTAATGGAGAACAGGTGTTGGTATTGCAAAAAGGATCAATTCGCATGGGACAGAATATTCAATTAGACAATGTTCTTCATGCTTCAGGATTACATTGCAATTTAATCTCAGTATCACAATTGGTTGATGAATCAAAATGTAATGTGTTGTTTACTGATAAACTTTATTTGATACAGGACCGCACTTCGAGGAAGGTGATTGGAGCGGGTGAATGATGCAAAGGGCTTTATTACTTCAAGATGTAGACACCATTCCAAGCACTTCAAACTCGGATATTGGATTCATGTGATCTTTGGCATCGAAGAATGGGGCACCCGTCTTCAAAAGTCGTAGGTTTAATTTCTAGAATTAAGATTCAATTTGGTCCAAATAAAACTTGTGATGCTTGTTTTAAAGCTAAGCAAACGAGAGAAGTATTTTGTTCTAGTGATAGTAGAGCTAGTGAAACATTTGAACTGATTCATTGTGACTTGTATGGACCATATCGAGTCTCTAATTCTTGTAATGCATCTTATTTTCTTACGATTATTGATGATTTTTCGAGATGTGTGTGGATATATTTGATGATAGATAAAACTGAAGTTGGAAATATTTTGCCAAATTTTATTACTATGGTTCATCGACAATTTGATAAGAATATTAAGATAGTTAGAAGTGATAATGGCAGTGTATTCATCAGTTTGAAAGGATATTTTTCTAACAAAGGGATAATACATCAAACTTCATGTGTGGGAACGCCCCAACAGAATGGACGAGTGGAAAGAAAGCATCGACATATACTGAATGTGGCTAGAGTTTTGCGATTTCAAGCCAATTTACCAATCAGTTTTTAGGGAGAATGTGTGTTAACTGCTGGATATCTGATTAATCGTACTCCTTCTCAATTACTAGGAGGAAAAACACCTTATGAAATGATATATGGTCACTTACCTGATTATTGTTCAATTCGTACATTTGGTTGCTTGTGTTATGCAAAGAGCTTGAACCGTGAGAAGGATAAATTTGCTAGTCGAAGCCGTAAATGTATCTTTGTGGGTTATCCATTTGGACAGAAAGGTTGGCGGCTGTATGATTTAGAAACAAGAAAGTATTTTGTGTCTCGGGATGTTGTATTTTGTGAAGATGAGTTTCCATTTACAGTTGATCATGTACAAACTTGCAAGCATAATTCAATAGATGATTACTTTGAAGAAGAGGTAAATGGTTAGATAAGAGAAAAGGAAAAGGAGCAGCCTAATCATGTTCGTGAAACTCATGAGCATTTAGATTGTGTGCAGAATGAAAATGCAGACATAAGGGAGGGAGTTACAACAATTGAACCTCGAATAGAGAACGTAGAGACAGTAGAAGGTGTGACAGAACTTGGACGTGGACTTCGCTCCAAGCAAGTTTCTACAAGGCTGAAGGATTGTGTGACCTATGCGGTTCAAAGTGAAAGCTCCTCTGCAAGTTCAGCCAAACCGTCGTCATTCTCAGGTATGTCCTATGACTTAAATAAATATGTTGATTACAGAAAGTTCTCACCATGTCATCAAACTTTCTTGGCAGCCATCACAACCAATATTGAGCCAGGATTTTATCATCAAGCAGTTAAAGATGTCCGATGGAGAGAAGCTATGCAAAAAGAGATTGATGCACTTGAAAAAAATGCCACGTGGACTCTCGTTACCACTAGGGAAGAAAGCAATAGGAAGCAAATGGATGTATAAAATTAAGTATAATTCTGATAGGACCATTGAACGTTACAAGGCACGATTGGTAATTCTTGGCAACAACCAAGTTGAAGGGATCGACTACAATGAAATCTTTGCACCAGTGGCAAAAATGGTTACGGTTCGCACATTTCTCTCTGTGGCAGCAGCTAAAGGATGGGAACTTCATCAAATGGATGTTCATAATGCTTTTCTCTATGGAGACTTAGCCGAAGAGGTTTACATGAAGATGCCTACTGGATTTCACACTAATCAGCCCGAAAAAGTGTGTCGATTGAGGAAGTCGCTTTATGGTTTACGACAAGCACCATGTTGTTGGCTTGCAAAGTTGGCTGAAGCTCTAAAACGGTATGGTTTTCTACAGTCACAGTCTGATTATTCTTTGTTTACCTTGATGTAAGATGAGATACAGTTGGTTGTATTAGTGTATGTGGATGACCTTATTATAGCTGGAAATAAAATGCATTTGATCAATGAATTCAAATCATACTTGAGCCAATGTTTCCACATGAAAGATTTAGGCACTTTGAAGTATTTTTTGGGTATTGAAGTAGCTAGAAATGCTGAAGGGGTTTTCTTGTGTCAGCAAAAATATGCTTTAGATATCATTAATGAAGCAAGATTGTTGGGTGCTAAACCTTCGAAGTTTCCTATGGAGCGAAATCATCATCTCGCTTTAGCCAAAGGTGATTTGCTGCAAGACCCTGAACAATATCAAAGGCTGGTGGGAAGATTGATTTACTTGAGCTTAACTCGGCCTGAATTGTCCTATGGTGTGCATATTTTAGCACAATTTATGCAAAAACCACAAAAAGAGCATTGGGAGGCAGCCTTGCCCATAGTCTGATACTTGAAAGGTAGTCGAGGACAAGGCATTTTACTCAAAGTTGATTGCAATCTTGAACTGAAAGCTTATTGCAATTCGGATTGGGGAGGTTGTCCATTAACTCGGAGATCACTTACAAGTTATTTCATTTTTCTTGGGAACTCTCCGATTTCATGGAAGACCAAGAAACAATATACGGTTTCTCATTCATCTGCTGAAGCAGAATATCGCTCTTTGGCTACAACAGTTTGTGAGTTGAAATGGCTAAAAGGTCTGTTATTGTCTTTGGGAGTGCATCATGATCAATCTGCTAGAGTATTTTGTGATAGCCAAGCCGCAATGCATATAGTTGCAAATCCTGTTTTTCATGAATGCACCAAATACATCGAAGTTGATTGCCATTTTATTCGTGATGAAATACAAAAAGGTATGATCAAGACAGTATATGTTCAAAGCCATGAACAGTTGGCATACATTCTTACCAAAGCTTTGAGTTGAGATCAAATTGAGTTTCTTCTTCACAAATTGGGCGTTTGTGATCCTCACGTCCAACTTGAGGGAGGGTATTAGAGATAACGTATATCTTTATAACTGAGTTAGTTATCAGTTTGAATTGGTACATATATATCTAGTTAATATTTGTTAGTTAGGCTTTATCCTTAGCTGTATTTGTATTCAAATTTAGGAAGATCAGTAGATATATTCGATATTGGTGTTGTATATATATATCTCTTTGACTTGACGGATGTGGAATAATAATCACTTCTTCTTCTCAAACCTTTTTCACTTATATTAACTTCTATGATGTCTGATCCATAGACAGGATCACCAATCATCTTCGGCATCAAATAATCAAGGATAACTTCTTCATCCGTCGGGCGAAATTTCCATCCTTCGACAAGTTTCTGGGTATTAATAGCGTTTGAGCTGCCATGCCTTTTAAAAGAATAACATAAAAGTTAGAGGCAGAAAAAGAAAGAACGGATTAAAAGGAGGGTAAAGGAAAGAATTAAAAAAAGAAAAAAGGAAAATTCGATTCACCGGAGGAGGAGGAAATATTCATTCCTCTTCCTAAAATAGAAATAGAGGAGGGAGTGGTGCTACTTCTCAAAGAAATAGGAGACTCACTCTACTATGGTTAGAGCAGTGGTGACCAATAAAGCAGGAGACTACCACTACTTGTTGAAGAAGGTCTTGAAGGAACTATGGTTGGTAGAAATATTTTGTGGTTCCCACCACCTTCTCTTCTCTTTTTTGTTTTCACTTTTTCCACCTTCGAATACAGTCCAGGCCAAATTCAACCTTTTGAAACTTTTCTTTAGGGGGGACTATTTTAAAGATAAAATTTCTCTGTTATAGCTTACACTGCCGCGAGTTCTTTTTTTAGGAAGAGAGCATGAAACTCACTTTCAATTAATGAATAAACAAATAAATATCATTTAAACTGAAATTCTCATTTTTCAAAATCATTAAAATATTTAAAAACTACCCGACTAAAGAATTTAGGTTGATCGTCCTTACTTATGAAATTTATTACCGCATAGTTAAAAAAAAGACAGATGAATTCAGTTAATTAATCTACCTTAATTAAATATTTTATTTTGAATACAATATTAGTAATTTGTTATTTTTATTTAATCCACACTTTTTATTCTAGAATCATGTCTCTCATTCTTCTGATGTCATTAAATATGTTAGTAATAATATATAAAAAATAAATATATATTATTATTAAATATAAAATTTACATAAATTAACAGGAGAATAGTATAAAAATAATGACTATAAAATAATAAAACTAGGAGATCAATATATGAAAACAAAATATCATCGATTATATAATTTAAAATTTAAGAACATACCAAGTAAAACTTTCAAAGTGTAGAGGATTTGATTTGTGATTTGTCTCATAAACAGTATGTATCTCTTGTATCTATCTATTTCCTTATACGTCCATATTCTTTAGGTTCCTAATTTGTATTAAAATAGGAGCCTTGTAAATAAGAGTCTATATTACTTCTTATACCTAAGATATTCATTATTATGAATGAATAAATTGAATCAAGTTCCTTCATGGTATCAGAGTCTGGTTGCATAAAATTTCCATTGTAAAAAAAATGTCTCTCTCTTCATCTGAAACCCTCACTAAAACAACCATCATACAATTACCATAAATTATCCATGTCAACTCTAAAAATTCTAACTTTAAAGCTGGAATAACTCTCATCGAAATTAATTATGATACATGATCTCAAATTATGGAGATGCATATCGTTGGGCGTAAAAGATTGGATTATATTATAGGAAATTCTCTTCAACCCGAGTTAATTAATCCATCTTACTCCAAGTGGTATTGCTAAAAACTAGAAAATTAAAAGCTGGTTACTTACATCAATAACACCAGAACTCATGAAAAGGTATCTTTGTATCCGTACAGCCCATGAAATCCGGAGTGCTCTTTTAAAAGCATTCTATGATGGATCAGATAAAACTTAGATTTTTAATCTTAATCAACGAGCATTCCTAAGTCGACCGTTTGTCATATCGATTTTGACCTACTATGGCGAGCTAGTTGAGATATTCCAAGAACTTGATCATCGGGATAAGGTAAGAATGAAAGATTCTACGGACGTTACTATGTATAAAGCATCTGTGAAGAAGTTGAGAATCCACATCTTTTTAAATGGACTTGATGTCGAGTTTGAACAAGTGAGAGGAGAAATTCTTTGAATGGATCCAAGTTTATACTTTGAATGAACATATGCATATGTTCGTCGAGAAGCAAATCAGAAGAAAAAAAATTGATTGGAGAACAGGCTTCCTTAAAGTCAGCTGCGTTGCTCGCTAAAAGAATTAACTTGTCACCTCGAGATAATACTACTCGTACCTTTGATATTGGTAATAAACAGACTAGTTCGACAAAGCAATATACGCATTATGGTGTAATAGGTCATACTCAAAGCAGATGTTATGATCTGATTGGATATCTTGAATGGTGGGATTCATCTAAAACCCTGAAAAGAAAGTCAAAAATTGAAAAAAATCACCAGTATCAACAGTTGTACCGAACAACCTTCCTCGTTAAATGTTATTGCCTTACACATATCTTGAGCACCACCATGTAATTGTTTTTTTATAATTCTGCCACTGTTAGATCGTATACATGGATTATTGACTCTGGATCAACTGATCATATATTTTTTAACACACCTACAGAGCTAAAAATAACCAAGCAATCCATTGTATCTACAGTCAATGGTACAAAAGCTAGTGTTACTGGTAAAGGGTCATTCACACTTGATAACCTAATATTAGAATTTGTTTTAGTTATTCCATCTCTAAACTTTAATTTAATATTTGTATCCCAACTAACTACCTCTTTGAATTGTGTAGTGATTTTTTAGTCTGATTATTGTACTTTTAAGGACATTAAGACAAAAAGGACGATTGGTTGTGGTACTAGAAAAGAAAAGCTTTATTATCTTGATCTTGCACCATCTAGATTAAGTGCCTTGACTGAATTAAGTTCGAAAAATAGTAGCTCGGTATCGATAAGTATAGAAGATATGATCTGGTTATGTCATAAGCGCCTTGGTCATGCATCATTTGGATATTTAAAGTATTTATTTCCTGAGTTATTTTTAAAAACATCTACTTTAAACTTCAAATGTGAAATTTGTGAATTGGCAAAATTCAGCGTGTCTCTTTTCCAACTAGTTTAAATAAAAGTCTAGCATCATTTATGATTATACACTCTGATTTTTGGGGACCTGCCAAGGTATTGACCTTGAATGGAGCTCGGTAGTATTTTTTATTGATGATTATAGTCATATGACATGGATATGCTTAATGAAAAATAAGTAGGAGGTTTGCTCATTATTCAAGAAGTTCTATTTGATGGTGCAAACTCAATATAAAATTTCAATTCAAGTACTACAGATGGATAATGGAGGTGAATTCTTTAATCATGAACTCACACAATTCCTTCAACAATATGGTGTAATCCGTCAATCCACATGCCCTTATTCTCCTTAAAAAAAAGGGGGGTTGCATAAAGAAAAAACTGATCTTTTGGAAATGGCATGAGCTATTCTATTTGAAGCCAATATGTCTCTCCAATATTAGGAAGAAACTTTATCATCAGCATCTTACCTCATAAGCTGAATTTTATCTCGTATCCTAGAGTTTCATACCCCATTTGATACGTTAATAAAAGCCTTACCTCACCGTCATTATCGAACTTACCCCCTAAAGTCCTTAGTTGCACAGTCTTTGTTCACCTTCTTTACCACACATGTCACAAGCTCTAATCTCGTGCTATTCATAGTATCTTTGTCGGATATGGTATTCGTCATAAAGGATATAGGTGTTATCACCCATCAACTCAATAAATGTATGTCAGTATAGATGTCCAATTTCATGAACATCAGATATATTTCTCTACTACAAATCAGGGGGAGAGAAACATTGACTTACAACCCGACCTTCAAAGGCAACCCGACTTTCAATATTTTGCCGACCTTCAAATATAACCTGAGCTTCCAACAGAGACTCCCAGCCTTTCAATAAAGATTCCTAACTTGTTATAACAATCTGAGCATTATTCTTCCGACCTTAAATCAACCGAGTATTGCGAGCTTGATATTCGGGGTCAAGGTAATAGAGTTGAACTTAAAGTACCATAATTAGTGTCACCTTTACTTGATAACTCATCTCGAGCTGAATCTCAAGTATCTTATGAACCCTCTGTTAGAATACTCCCGAACCGAATAACCCGAGGAAAGCCTAAATCAAGTTATGAATCCATGATGAACTCCAGACCTAAATATCCAATAAATAGTTATGTTTTATGCCATAGGCTGTCAAAGACATATGAATCATTTGTAAATCAATTATCTTTTGTATATGTACCTAAAAATGTATAGGAAGTCATAAAAGACCCAAGGTGGAAAGAAATAATGAACAAAGAAATGAAGTCTCTTCGAAAGAATGAAACCTAGGAGATTATTGATCTACCAAATGGAAAAAAAAACTTGTTAGGTGTAGGTGGATCTATCATCAAATACAATGTAGATGGAAGTGTAGAAAGATACCAAGCTCGGCTTATTGCTAAAGAATATAGTCAAATATAAGGGATAGATTATGCGAAAACCTTTACTCCTGTGGCTACTATCATTATTATCAAAACTTTTTTATCCTTGATCGTGAACTTAAATTGGTCTTTACATCAATTCGATGTAAAGAATTTTTTTTGCATAGCAATCTCTAAGTGAAAGTGTACATGGAACTACTTTCAAGATGTAGACTTCAGGTTGAAGGAAGTAAGCAAGTCTATAAGCTGAAGAAGTCTCTATATAGATTGAAACAATCTCGAGAGTTTTTTTTGAAAGGTTTACAAACTCAATGAAAGCCTTTGGCTGTAAATAGAGTAGTTTTGATCATACTTTTTTTATAAAACACAAGGAAGGAAGAACAATTGTTGATATGATTGTAACAGGAGATGATGATGATAAAAAGGTAGCCTTATGAAATGATATTTCTAAAGAGTTTGAAATCAAAGACTTTAGTGATCTCAAGTATTTCTTAGGGATTAAGGTAATACGATCTAAGCAAGGTATATTCTTATCTCAACGAAAGTACATTTGGACTTGCTTAAAAAAGTCGGTATGCTAGCTTGGAAACCAGTTGATACTCCTGCTAGTGAACATATGAAACTCAGCATATTCTCTGAGTAAGTACCTATGAATAAAAAAAGATATCAGAGACTTAAAGGTCGGTTAGTATATCTTGCTCATACTCGGCTCGATTTGGCATATTCTCTAAGTGTAATAAGTCAATTCATGCACTCTCCAAGTTAAGATCATATGAACATTGTTCTTCGTATCTTATAATACTTGAAATCCTCTCTAGGAAAAGGCATTATGTTCACCAAATGGACAACTTTGTCTGTTGAGGGCTATACTGATGTGGATTGGGCTGGTTCTATTGATGTTAGGCGATCTATAATAAGTTACTTAACCTTTATTGGAGGAAACCTTGTTACATAGAGAAGTAAGAAGTAAAGTGTTATAGCTCGGTCTAGTGCAGAAGCGGAGTATAGAGGAATGGCTCAAGGTGTTTATGAGTTACTTTGGATTAAGAATTTACTACATGAGCTCCGACCTCCACATATTAGTCCTATGATACTATATTGTGATAATAAAGCTGCATGCGATATAGCTCATAATCCAGTTTAGCGTGATCGAACGAAACATGTGGAAATAGCCAGACACTTTATTAAGGAATAGTTAGAAGCCAAGAAAATTGAAGTCCCTCATGTCCGATCTGAAGATCAGCTTGCTGATATCCTTACCAAAGTAGCATTAAAGAAGATTTTTTATCGAGTATTAGACAAGTTGGGCATGCAAAATCCCTATGCACCAAATGACGGGAAGTGTAAAAAAATTTATTTGTGATTTGTCTCCTAAACAGGATGTATCTCCTATATCTATCTACTTCCTTATGCGTTCCTATTATTTAGGTTTCTAATTTGTATTAAAATAGGAGTCTTATAAGTAAGATATAAGTCCTTGCACCTAAGATATTCATTATTATGAATGAATGGATTGAATTGAATCAACTTCCTTCACAAAGAACCATTATAAAATATATCAAAATATCAATGAAGAATAAATAGAATGAACATAATCAAAAAATTTAAAATATATGCAGTACGTAATATCTTTAAAATAAATTTGCTATCATAATTTTAAAAGGTAATTTTTCAAAATATAAC
Organism: Ricinus communis; assembly: GCF_019578655.1. Taxonomy (NCBI): domain Eukaryota; kingdom Viridiplantae; phylum Streptophyta; class Magnoliopsida; order Malpighiales; family Euphorbiaceae; genus Ricinus; species Ricinus communis. The sequence goes on along the minus strand of NC_063256.1, from coordinate 9,615,754 downwards.
ATATTACAGTTAATAAATACTACATGTAACAACACATTTAAAATTATTTCACCTCTATCACATTTGGAAGTAAAAAGCAAAAGAAAAAAAAAGATTGAAAAATATTTCTCATATGAAATTTCATAACTTTTAGCAATATTCTTAATATGTTTATTTATAATTAATTTATGACTTTTAATTTATCATTATCTTTTAATATATTATACATCTACTTTTTTTATGGTAATACACATTGGATATAAATATATTCATCTATAATTTATGTTGAATAGACGTTCTCAAAATAATTTATTATATATGTTATAAATTTTATCCATTTTCTAACAAAATAAACTAAAATTAATAAATTCTGAGTTAAAATGATCTAAAAAGTAAAAGAAAGGTGGATCCGATCCTAGACAATAAGTTTAGGTATCAGGTTCCACTTTATTCCTAAAATATATACAGCAGCACTGAAGGCAGATTTTAGTTATTATATGATTAGTCTTGAATATTCACGCATCTTTTTCAATTTTTGCCCTTTTGAATAAGAATTCTGTCTTTTAGCCGAACGAAAACATTTCTAGTATTTATATCTGATATATTCTTTATATATATACACACACAAATATATATATATATATATATATATATATATATATATAAGTCACTTATTTTAAAAAATTTATTATAAAATATTACTTCAATGTATTTTTTATTTTTTAAATATAAAGTAAAGAGTCAATTACATATAAAAAGTCAAATTTTACTCTCTATTCTATATTTAGTAAATACACTATAAATTTCTACGTAATTGACTTAATTAATATCTATAATTTTTATTATTTTTTTAATAAAAATTTAGAAAGAAAGAAAGAGAAATAAAAATATTAACATTATAGAAATAAAATAAAATATAATAAATTTATTAGATTTATATAAAATATTTTACTTTTTACATATAAATATTTCTTAAGATACTTTTTATAATATAAATTATACTCTTTAAAATAAAGAATACCATCGAAAATAATCTTGGGCACCAATAACTTTTATTTAGCAAAATATATAAATAACTTCGTGAAAGTGAGATTAAAGTTTTAGATTTTACATAGCTCAATTATCTAATAATATTAATATTTATTTTTATCATAATAAATAAAAAAATATATATTTTTTATATTTATTAAAAAGTAAAATTAATATTTTTTAAAATATTTAAAATATGAAATAAAAAATTCTTTTAATGTTTAAAATTAATAGCGTCTCATACTATAACGTGATGAAATAATTAATATTAACTTTAAGAATATAATTATTATTTTTAATTTTATGACTATTATTGAATCATTTTAGAAATTATTTTTTTAAAATGTCTTGAGAGTTTAATTTTGACCGAAATTTTTTCTGTATAACTTTTGCGTTTTTATCATTAGTTTTTAAAAAGTGAGGTTTTTGAGTTAATTTCTTTTTAATATCGGATGAGTTTAAACTTTTATAATAAATATAAATAAGTATTATCTTTTTTACGATGATACCGTTGGTCATTTTTAAAAATTAAAAGTTACAAAAGAAAAAGAATAAAAATAAAAACTCAATTATAAAATGAACGTAGTTTGTGAAACTCCGTCGGCGTCGTTTTCCTGGAAATAAGGAAACGACATGTAAAAGTCCAAAATATATGTCCGCACACAAAAGATGCGCCAAAACCGAGAGTCCGAAACTGAAGTATCAAGTAAAAAACAAAATGGGTCATCTGGACTGAGCCCAGCTATAGATGATGGTGGGGATTAGCATAACTGGTTCAGTATCACAATATACCAACTCGAACAACATAATGAAATAAATAGAAAGCATCCACAAGACGATAAAGGAGACAAATCTGTTTGGCTTCCAGTTTGCATTACCAAACTAGCATTCAGTAATCAGTGGCATGATGAAGCCACCCAAGCTACTAAAGTTACAATCATTCTTAATTACTGAACTACAAACACTGTGATTCACATGCAAAATCACATATCTGGTAAATGTAAGAAAACAGCTATTTAATTTATCAACAGGGTTTACATTATGTTACATACCCAGAAAATTCAAGCACCTATCTGTTAATACAATTACACTGGAAATAAACAATACATGGGAAGTCGTTCAAGACGTTCTATTCAATATCTTCAGAATCAGGGTTTTAGCTATAACTAAATAGCTGGAGCTTTTTAGTCCTCACTCCACACTAATATTCATAAACTATAACGAGTGTCTACGTTCTAGTTTATGTGTTTTACTTACAAGAAAGGAAATAAGAACATAACCGGTGCAAGCTGACAGAGAGGTAGTGTAGGCAATGTAACCGGGAATTTTGTTGGTGTGCATAGGCTGCTGTAGTGCAGAGTTAAGGCTGCTATCTAATTCATCTGATGTTGTGAGTTATTCCAGTAGGTATAAATCTACCTGCAGAAAGCAACATAGGAAAGTAAGCATAGTAAAATTACCACCGGTGCACCAAGCATGCCGTCTCTCACCTCAGAAAATGCAGCTTCCTCTGCATCATAAGCCATCAATGAACCCTGATATCCTACAAGGATTGGCGAATCCGTCTTCTTATGTTGATTTTCCACTTTTTGAAATGTAGTTTTTTGGGCATTATAAGCCATTGAGACACCCCAGTTATCTTGGAAAACTGACATATCAGTATTCTCGTATCGATTTTGATTTTCAAAATCCGAAGGCATTTCTTGGAACATTCTCCATTCACTTTCGACAGAGGCTGACATATAGGTCATCTTACTAGGATCTTGATTCTCGTAAGCTGACTCGGCAGCCATCTCAATTTTATTGTTTTCATAATCAGAATCCATCAGGCAACTTGTTTCACCTTTGTTATGCATTGAAACATAAGTTAGCTCATATGGATTTTGATTGTGCAAACTAGAAGCCATTAGGCAGCTAGAATTGGTTTTGTTAAAGGTAGAAAAAATATCTACCACATTTGGATTTGAATTTGTATCTTCCAAATTATAGGAAATTGATGAAGTCTTTGTACAGGGATCAATCTCATAAGACTTTGTATTTTTCAAATCATAGGAAATTGATGAATGTTTCATAAAGGGATCAATCTCATAAGACTTTGTATTTTTCAAATCATAGGAAATTGATGAATGTTTTATAAAGGGATCAATCTCATAAGACTTTGTATTTTTCAAATCATAGGAAATTGATGAATGTTCTATAAAGGGATCAATCTCATACGACTTTGTATTTTTCAAATCATAGGAAATTGATGAATGTTTTATAGAGGGATCAATCTCATTAATTGATGAATCTTTTATGAAGGGGTCAATCTCATATGAGTTTAGACTTTTTGAAACAGAAGTAATTAAGAGACTTGTTGCGGAAGGGTCAATCTCATAAGAGTTTGGATATTCTGAATCAGAAGCAATTAAGAAACTTGTTGAAACAGGATCCATCTCATATGGTTTTGTAGTTTTGGAATCAGAATGCACTGTTGAATTTGTTTCAGTTTTGTTATAGATTGAGACAGCAGTCATCTGATGAGTATCTTGACTTTGAAAAAGGGAATTCTTTGAATAGCTTAATTGACCATCTTCATTGGTTGAAACAGCAGTTATAATATTTGAACTAGAAGCTGTATTACAATTTGATACACCTTCTCTTGGTTCAGTCTTCTCATAATCTAGTTGAATTTTAATGCACTTCTTATTTGGCTTTTTGTTATTGGAATCTTGTTCTAATTTTTTTAACTTCTTATTTGCTTTCTTATTTATCATGAGTTTACATAAAACGAAATCGCCCTGCACAAAACAAAAAATGAAAATGCAAATCAAAACAACATGTCTTGACTTTACAAACCAGCAAAAGCTCCAAGGTGCTCATGCCACCAAAAAGTTTCGAGTAAAAACAGAAGTCTTGGTGTAAAACTAGCTTGGGTTCCAATTCTAATAACTATAATGGAAAAGCTCACTCACACCACAACAATTAAATCCACACTTGCAATCTCTTGCAGATCATATTCACAAGGTAATTTTTCACAAGGTAATTTCTCCAAATATAGAAGACAGAACTAAAAACCATGAAGTCTACGAAACAAGGGAAATCATTATTAATAACCCTGAAGACAGTGTCAGGAAATTACCTTAACAGGCGAATTGAGTTGTGCAGTGTACTCATATTCATGTATGACCCATTTTGTTGGATTAGGGTCATGATAAACAAAAATTCTTTTTGTTCCAATCTCCTCATCACTATCTACAGGTGTAACTGATTGAGTCTCACCAGTCTTTTTCCAGAATCCACCTCCTGTTTTCCTTTTCCTCTTAATCCTTCCAGTTTTTAAGTAAAATTCACGACGACAAAAGAAGTACCTCTCTTCGTTTGGAGACTTGTTATCTACAAATCCAAATGCAAGTCGTCATATAAACTAAACAAGTGGATAAATTGGTGAAGACATAACATATGTGTAAATTTACCAAGTAGATCCCAAGGGTCAAAGTTGCAAATCTGAACCTCTTGGATGTCAGAGCCCTCTGTAGGAACACCAAGTCTCTTATTTTTCAAGTAATGATCAAGCAGCTCTTCACTGGTGGGATGGAACCTCCATCCAACTGGTAAGTCTGATGGCACTGACAGCATTAGACCTGCCATATATTCAAAAAGAATTAGAGGAAGAAAGAGCAAATTAACCAAAGAGTACCAGTTTCACTCACCTGATGAGGAGTGTTAATAGCTACATTCCTCTTCCAATAACAGAAAGCAGAGGAGCTGTTTAGCTAATTTTACTCGAAGAGGAAGAGCCTTGTAAAAGAGCAGACAGTAGTGAACTGGTAAGAGAGTAAAGAAAGGAGTGATGATGAATATCTGGTGCAGTATAAGTCAGTTTAAGTAGCAGTGACGAGTGAAGACTTACTGTTCATATTGTCTCAACTTCTTGAACAAGCTTAGCACAGAAAGCACAGAATAGGGGAAAAGTTTGCGGTGGTTCCCACGAACCAGTCCGTCTTCAGTGTCCACTTTCCACTACTGTTTTTGTTTCGTTTTCCTTTTGTATTTGCCTACTAGAATATTCTTTTAATTTTTGTTTTGATAAAATACTTTGGCGTAATTTACTCAATTTTATATTTTTATTATTTTTTTAAATATGAAATTTTAGCTTCTTATAAAGTCTTATTTTTCTTAAATTAAGTGAAAAAAAAACATTTTATTTTAAAATAAATCTTAATTTAGTATATACTTAAATAAAAAGAAAATATTTTTCTATATTAGTAATATAAAATACCTCATTATGTTAACAAACTCAAAAATTATTGAACTAGAAGAGGAAACGGTTCATCAAAAAAATACAAGAGGAAATATTATTGCATTCGTTTTGATGAGGGGATGCGTTAGACAATGAAAAATTTTAAATATATGGAAAACATTTTAAAAAGTATGAAATTTCTTAAAAGAAATTGGAGGCCAAAAGAAAAACCATGTTGGGAAATTTTACCGGGAGAAAAAGAATTATTTTATGTTTGGATAGAAGGTAAATAAAAAGAAAGAAAATTACTGTTTGAAAAGCAAAAATGAAGAAGAAAAATAAATTGCAATACTTTATCACTATTTTACCTTCTATTTTATAAAACAAAATATATTTTATTATAATCTTATTGATATGCATATTTTTATTTATATTAAAAAGAAAACATTTTAACCATGTAATGTAAAGAAATTATTTTGATTATTCGGTGAATATAAAATAAAAAGGACATATTTTGGTAGAGAATAACTAAATAATATTAAAGACAAAATAACAATTAGTTTATAAATAGTAAATCTTTCCTTTTATTTTGTCATATTTTTCCTCTTATTTTGGAGATAAAATAAAAGAAATAAAATTTAAATATTTTTCTCCCCTTTTTTTATATTTATTCTTCACTTTTATTTTCCTCCAATCAAAATATAGAAAAGTTCAAAAAATTTAAAACGTGTTGTTAGTGGCCTAATCAAAGTCTATAATCTGCAATTTAAATAAAGGACAAATACCCTGAGGGTCATGACTTGGAATTGAACCCAACAAATGAAAAGCTCCGTGAGTGTCAATGCAGCCAAAACAATTCTTTGGAGGAAATGAGAAGCATAATCAACCCAGTCAAAACAACAGACTTGTCAGCGTGACATCATTTGTTAAGTCTCTACCTTATGCCCTTTCTGTCAAGGTTTTTGTTAAGAATTTCAGGTTACAATTCGAACACCGCCTGAAAAATTCGGCTGAGACTCTTCCCACAACTAGCAATTGAATTTTTACCAGGAAAATCTTCATTTCTCTAGGACAATCTATATGAGCTATTCACATTTTCTTTTTCTCTTTTTTTTTCTTTTCCTTTTTCTCATTTACAAAATTTTGGATTCTACTTTACACATCATTTTTGTGCTAGTTTGATCCAACAAGCGCACCAGTGTCGACTAAAAGATTTGCTGAGAGCTATGCATTCTTACAGGTGAGAACACAACAGTGAGTCGAGCATGATCTGAAAGAGAGTAGTTCTCAGGCCACAACCCTTTCTCTGCTTCACGGGGGAAAAGAACTGCATTCTTTACTGCAAAACCTATTGCCCCTTCTCCTTCTTCTTTGCCCTGTTCAGGGTCCTCTATACTTCCAGGGCATTGCTCCTCTTGCTCTGGACAGGACGAGTTCCATATCCTCTCCTGCAATTGTTGACCATTTTGTTTGTTAAACAACACATGCATGGAAGGAAGGTCATAACAAATATAAATGAAGTGGAAAGGGGACTGATATATTCTGAAGTCTATACAAAGGCCCATTTGTTTTGAAAAATATACACTGAATCATTGAAAACAATGTTAATATGCTTGACTATTTTGCTCTTCCAGTTCAACACCTCATGGCAAAGGACAGGCAAAAGCACTCCAACCATACAAAATTTTACAACACATGTTCTTGACGTTATCAACTTTCCTAACACTTGTTTCTCATGCAGTGCTGCTAGATCTTACCAGATGCTTATACGAAAAATTCAGAACATATAACAAGGAGTGTTAATAAACAACCAAAGTATGCAAGTACCTTGAATTCTTCATAATCAACAATGCCATTGCCATCAATATCTGCTCGGATCCATAGATCTTTTGTTTGCTGGAAACTCAGCCCATAAGGAAGACCAATCAAATTTACCTGGATAAGATCAAATTATGTATGCGTTTCTTTCCAGTTAAACTTATTTGTTATCCAATAAAGCAATTTGATCATATGAAAGTACCTGCCGGAGTCCTTCACAGAAGGCTGAATATGTTATGAAATCACCAGGCTCATCAGCCTTTAAAAATGCAAATGCATCATTTTCGGTCAATGAAGCTTTCAGAAGCTGACACTGAAATGAACAGAAGTTATAGTATTAGAAGGAGAAAGATTGACATATATTGATACTTCTCTAGAATTGAATTGAAGCTGGCCCAAAAAACTCATTAACCAGTCGACTATAACTTCTGTAATGTTACAACTCATCTTATACATGCATGATACACTAGCCTCTTTGGTACAACAATATTAGTTGTAATTTGCAAGAACAAATTATTTAAGCATACATTCTGAACAGCCTATAATTGGATAAGAAAGAGTGAGTTGTCTGACAATAAAGAAAAGGATTTTAAGAAACTTCTTCAATAATCTACTTTGGGCAAGAATACAGAAGGGATACCCAAGCATCCTTCTGTGAAACATAACAAAGTACTTCCTCCTCAAGCTTAAATATTATCATATTGATTACCTTCAGAAAAGAACCGTGAATTTCAAAAGTTAAAAACGGTAATCAGTTTTTTTCAAGTCCTAGGAACGTTAATTACAAGAATTTAACCTCTTCAGCTTTGAATAACAAAAATGGAATGAACAGGAATTGTGGTTCTTAAACTACAAAGTTAATGAATGAAAAAGAATGACATAGAATTTCAGGAGTAAAACACTGAGGATGATTAAAGAAACTGTCTCACCTTTATTATGCCAAATACTGCTTCATACCAACTTGTCTTTAGTGGTTTCTTTGATTTATTAGGATTGCGAAGCCATATGAAATCAACACCACATATATTACCCCTGTGATTTCTGTGGCTCACCCACTGTAGGATACAGAATATAAAGATGAAAACATATCAGTTATAAGCAATATACATATAATTATTATCACCACTAATATTCAAATTGGAATTACAGAAACTGACCTTGTGAGCATCTGCATCACTGTCAGTATATTGATGAGCAATATCATATGATGAAACAAACCCCTGGGACCTAAGGAATTTGTAAACATGCCCACGCTTGCTCCCATTCCAATCACTGCACGCATAAATACAGGAGTATAAGATAGGCATGTCCATTTTCTGAGGTTATGAATACTTTATCCAAGCAAAGATAAGAGGCATACCCACAGAGAATGATGGGCATATGGCTTAATTTGTTATCTCTCTGATATGTTTCCACATACTGTAGTATCTTATAAACCTGCAGAAGACAAATATCAAATCTTGAAGCCAATACCGACAGTAATGTACCAAGTCAATACACAGTAGGAAATTTGGAAGATATAACAATATGATGAATAGCGACAAAGATATATATACCTGATGTAATCTCACAATAGATAGACTGGAGTCATGAGGAAATAACAAGTGGGTGTTTACAATAAGAAATTCTTGTTGTACATCGCCTGTTTGGCATTGCAAAAGGGGCACAGCAGACTGAACATGCAACAGCTGAGCAACACGATCTCCAAAGTCATTGAAGAGCAATTCTTGATAATTTAGAACCGTAAAGTAGTCCTTATGCACAGCAGTTAGCAGGCCTATATATAATGAATAAAAGTTTTAAGCCACAAAGTAAGATTATAAGTAGATAACAGAAACTTATATAGATGAACGTCTTGAAGCTTAATCATAAGAACATGAGGGACAAAACAACCACTGAGCAACTTCAAGTAAAATGAGAAAACTCGGTGATCACAGTTTAAAGAAAAAAAAAAAAGAAGAAGGAAAGGAAAAGCAATAAATTAATTGAAGCTAGATAATATTTCCTTAAATCTAATGGACTACAAAATGGTAAAAGTCCAAATTGCAGCTAGGGAAAAGGACCAGATTAGGTCATCCGCAGTTGAATTAGATGGTCAAGGTTGATAATACAACTTGTAAGACCAGAAACAAAAGATAATTATGCGCCAAATTCCAAGACTAACAGTAATAAATTTGAAAGAAAGATTAAAAAAGAAAATAATTAGTCAAGATAAACAGAAATCAAAGTTTTACTGTTTGAAGTCTATGGCAAACGTGCACAACATGAAAGATAGAACATTTACCGTCACCACGATTATTGGTACGAGCAAGCTGGAAGGTGATGTATCCTGCATCACCAAGCCTCTCCTCGTACATACGCACAAGCTCTTCATTGCCAACCCAGAATTCCTACAATCAAAATCCAGAATTCCATAAAACAAGTCAATTAATTGAGTAAACAATCGCTGTCGTATATTTCAAAAGAAGCGATTATTTAAAACAAAAGGAAGATCTATTGTATTGGAGAAATAAACAGGAAAAAGGAAAAATTAACTACCTGGAGACAAATAATGGAAGATCTTTCATAAAGCAACCAATCCAGAATCCTCTGGTTTCTGGTAAACCAGAAAGCCCTGAAATCGCTTTCACGAATGCTTTGATTCTAGTTCACAACAACAGCAACAAAAACATCAACATAACATAAATAAATAAATCAGCAAACTTAAATATAATAGTAAGGAAATTTTGAATTTTGAATTAATAATAGTTTCATACTTGATGATCGAGTCGCTTGTAGATTGGAGCCAGAATATTAAAAGTCGTGCAAGAAATACAAGGCTCGTCTAACATTGTTGTTGAAGACAAGAAACCACTGCTTGTTCTTGAAACTGCTGCTGCTGCTGCTGTTGTTATTCCATTCAAAACGTTATTAGCTTCGTTTCCACCTGAATTACCATTAGATTCCACCACCGCCACCTGTGTCAACCACCAAAAATCATTTCAATTTTCATTTTTATTCTCAACCACCAATTGGGAAAAAACAAGAAACAAACGTAACTTACCATCTTTTTAGAGTGCTGGCTATTTTCTGAGGAGGGCAAAAGAAAAGAGAAGAGAAGGGATAAAGTGGAGAGAAATCTTGGAAAAGATACGAACTTTAACTACAAATCTACAATTTGTGGAGAATAATTTCTCTGTTTTGTTAATAGGATTCACTTTCGCGGGATTGTTAAACGAGCTTTATAGCCTCTCTGTCGTCTTTATCTTGTGAGTGGTAAAGTTAAAAGCCACGGATTGATTGCTTCGGATCTTGTCCTTGTTATTATAGAACAAGGATGGGCCCATTGTTTTGGTTTTTCTTTTATAATATTTATTTTCCTTATTCTTATTTTTACTGGTTCAATCATTATAGAGCTCCTCAGGTTAAGTCACAATTACAAATGGATCCTCTCTTTTTGAGACTTGAACTGCCACGTCCCTAAAGTTTATACCGGCACTATCAGTAAACTATGCAAGAATAAATGAAATGACTTAATAGTCACAAATTGCTGCCATTACGAAAAGACTGTCATGTTTCGTTGATTGCTTACTTTAGATTAACAAGAAATTCAAACACTCACAATTGTACCCGAAAAAATATTATAAATAAAATAATGTAAAACATTCAAATTTATTCTTTTAAGTCGAAAAAAAAATCGCTAGTTATTATTTCATTTAGTAGTAACCGAATTTTTTTACCTAGTGTAGGCTTGCTCCGCCTAATGTATAGCTTAGCAATTGAACTCGTTGGCTACACAAGTTAGTCGATCACTTGATAATGTTAACCTTTGTCAATCAGAATGACCTCTTCTTGTTGCCTACCCCTCCTTAAAAAAGGTCCAAGCGAAGCTCATGGGTTGGAAAGCAAAAAGTCTCTCCTATAACGGGACATTTGTTGTCTTGAAATCCGTTCTATTCTAATAGAATAGATATTCTTTTCGAACTGGGCCCTCTTTTTAGTCAATGGATTGCTTCAATCGACATATTTTCTAATCTATATTATCATGTTATTGGATATTTTATTAAGACATTGCATAATATGATCCGAACATTTTGTCGCATCTCTTCGATAGAATTACTATCCATGTAGGTCATACTCAATCCCTTAAATAAGAACGCTTATCTACTTTATGATACCCAACAACCTAAGGTGGCTACTTATGACGTACATAAAATATTTAAATTTGTTCTTTTAAGTCGATAAAAAATCTTTTTACTTTCAAATTTTATTATTAAACATATTTAGTTATACGCCTGAATAAATTATTGTCTCTAATTTGGCTTAATGAATGTTATAAATAATATTTTTATATATAATTTAAGAAAATAAATGTTATGTTAATGTTTTATCTTACTATAGTATTTTTTTTATCTCATCAATCTTATTTGTATAATATAACAAGATATTTACGTATCTTATCTCTAGTTTCTATCATTTCACCAAGAAATTTAAGTATTAAGTCTAAATAAAAAAAATTAACATTCAAATCTCTATTAAATGATAACTTCATCGTAATCATAAATTATATTTGGTCCCAAATATATAATTATAAAGAGATTTTACTTTACTCAAATAGTAAAATAATGTGAATTTGATAGAAATTAAAGGAAAGAATCTTTGTAGTTAACAGTATCAAACACAAATGATATATTAATTCAGTTTTAAAAAAAGAGAATCCGTTGATAATTAATAATCTAAACTTAGGGACCTGAGAGTAATTTACCATATTTTATTTGTCCATTTCCCATGACAGCTAGGATTATCCTATCACTATGGGCTGTGCCGTCGTTTCGATTTTTAACTGTAATTTTCTTTTTAACTATCAATTTCAGGCAACAGCCTTCGTAAACTGTCCCCACATCCAATCGGGATTAATTACTTTTATTAGTTTCAAAGTCTTCTTTCTAGGAAAAAAAAAATATATATATATATATATATATATATATATATATATATATATATGTATCACAAATATAAATATATTTATTATAAAATTTAAATAATATAATATTCTTGATTTATATTAACATAAAAAATATTTAAAGTATTTGTGATGTATTTTATAGTTGAATGAAAGCTGTCTTTTCTTTTTAAATAAAAACATCATATATTTCCATTAATTTTTTTTTTTTGTCTGACTAGATGAATCAGTTAAAACTAAACTCAACTGATAGTTATGTTGTCATTTGTCAGTTAAAAAATTGGTAATTCTATAAATGGCTAACTAAAAACCCATAAAATTGTAGAAATTAAGATAAAAAGATATACTTGTAATAGAGATAAGCTGGGAAAGGGTAATTATATAGCTGTAAAAGTAAAAACTTCTAATGGTCCCTAAATTTATCCTGTCATTAACAAAAGAATAACTAACGAATTTAACTAAATCCAAATTTACTATTCGATCCTTCATTTCCCTTTTTCGACGCCTAGTGGAATTCTAGATTCCACATCTCAAGGCATTTTTTTTCTATTTCTTTTTTAAGGACGCAAGTGACGGACACTCTCTTAACCTCAATTAACTAATAAAAGCATTAGTCAACTAAATTAATTATTAATGGAGCTTCCAAAACTTATATTAGCACAGAAATCAAACTTCAACTCTTATAAATTAAAATAATAATATTGTTATATATATATATATATATATATATATATATATATATATATATATTATTTTAAAAAGTACTTTATTTTAAAAAAATTATATATAAATTAATATTTATCGTTGTTTCTCATAATTAAAATTATAGTATTCATAGTAACTAACTGAAGATATATATTTGATTATTATTTATTAAATTAATAAATAAATAATAAACGGACAAAAGACTTATATTTTTCTAAATAAGTAATGTGCATCTACTTATTATAAAATATATATATATATAATATAACGTACACGTGTAATCCTTAATAGTAAGCGTCCAAATGAAAATGGAAAAGCCACTATACTATTAAACTTTTCTAGAAAATGGCGCATTTAGCTTCAGATATTTTGTCTGTAGAACATACAAAACTGGGACGCAAAGGAGTTCTTTTTCTTTTCTTTTTTTTTTCTAATAATGCTGATTTGGCCCACCTGCAACCTCCTTTAAAATCAGGAAATTTGGAATCTAATATCTGTGTGTATTGACAAGTGTAGCACCGCCAATGGAATCTGTTTTTATTTCTTCTGTACAACAATAAAGCAGCAGTAATATAATCCTGGAGATGGTCCCAGGTAGCGGTGACGCGCATTTGCAGGTATGCAGCCGCGTTTTATTGTCGGTGACGGTATCAATATGTACGTCCTGCTGTCTCTGCGTCCTCGTGATTGCTGATGTTAAGCTTTGCGTCTGCCTGCTTCTGCTTCTTCTTATTCTTCTTCACCAGCTGATAAAAATTATTAATCCAAAATATGAGATATTAGTATTTGCTTTTCATAAAGAAAATGACATCAGTGTTATGAGTAAATCAACTCTCACAAATCACCTTGTTCTTTTATTCTTATCCAAAAATGAAAGAAAGAGGACAGCGATCCTTCTCTTTTTGAGTTTAAAACGTGGTCTGCTTCAGTTGGTCATGGAATTTGGATTTTTAGTTTTTAATATTAAATAAAGAAAATGAAGCAACGCCACTCAATTATGCAGTGATGCTATCAGACAGACACCAGTGGAATTATTATTGTTTTGACAAAAGGAGCTAGCCCGTTAGTACTTTAGGACACTGTTCAAGAATAATATCAGTTCTCAATTGTAGCAAATCAGCTACAGCATGCTCTCTCACCAGTCCACAATTAGCTTTACAAATCAATGCAAGTGGAAGAAGAAGACGAAGAAGAAGAAATACTATCATTTTCTATGACAGTTTTCTGGTCTGAAATTTGAGGCAGAGGTTGGATAGTTGTTTTGAGAAAATCACAAGCGATTTTACATGTCTTTTGACATTAAAGTTGCTTTCCTCAAAAGCTGGAGGTCAAGGAAGGAAAGAGGAGGAGGTTATGAGAAAAGGAGATAAAGAATAAGCACCTCTAACACTGTTAGATCTGTCATGAAATCAATAGCAGTCACCAACCACACACCATTGCTTTGAAATCAAGATTACCTCACCCATAATTCCTCACTCAATGTACCTAACCATCTCGATTGTTCCCTAACTGAAAGCAAAATAATTATACAAAAAAGATAATATGATATTAGTTGCCTGATTTTAATCCCTAATTTCTGAAACAAACGAATCCTGAAATTATCATTGGAAAATAGGGTATTACAAAATTGCTCTTCCTCAGGTTCATAACTTAAAAGCTATATGACTTTCCTAAGTGAAACCGATTATATCAAAAGATTATCAAACAAGCCACATCCTAATTTGAGTCCTCTCTTTCAGAATAAGAAATGTCCAAGACTTGAACAAGGAAAAAAGAATAGAAATTAGATGGTGTTTCATTATCTAATTCACCAATTGCCTACAACGTTTCAACAGCAACAAGGACCATTGCTTCAAAAATCATCAGGCCTTTACCCTATTCGTATAAACTTATATGAAAAGAGAATGCAAATGCTAAGAGATAAGGCAACCCGTGAACAATGAACTTCCAACTCTTTCAGCCACAGAATCCAGCGTTCCAGCCGGAGTGGGCCGTCGAAGATATACGCACGACCTTCTTCAAATGTGTAAGGTGGCAAGTAGAAGAAACATTAGATCCAATCAACTGTCCTTACCATTACTTCTGCGATAGCAATTATCCAGGAAATTATCCCCCTTACGTGGATTTTCTAGTTTTCCTGTTTGCAACCTCTTCATATCTGGCAACATTAGTCATCATGGTGATAGATATATCAAGAAAAGCAGGGGCTTGTCTCAGTCGTTCGAAGAGATTCTTACTACCATCAGGTCCAGTTTCTCTCCCAATAATCCTTTTAGCACTAGCCAAGGGTTACCGGACCAATTCTATATTTCCTCTATCCTGCACTGGTCCTGCAATTCTTCAACTGCTTCAGGTCTCTGCTTTGGCTTTTGATCATGGTGTTGATAAAGATATCAGGTATGCAATCTACGAGGCATCAACAATTTCTGGAATTCTGCATGCAAGTCTATACCTGGATTCCATAATATTGCCTTACTATACAGGTTTTGACGCCTTAGTTTCATCCACATTTTCTGGTGAGTGCCAATCCTGTGTGTGTCGAAGGGAGGTTTTGGTGGTGGGTGGAAGGCTAGTCGATTATAGGGGGTGGTCGATTACTACATTTTCGGTCGTGGGTGCTCTGTGTTCAAGGATCATATGCAGAATGACTGGAGAGAAGAAAAGGAGGATGATGGCAATCAAATTCCTGTTGGAAAGCTTAAGTTGGATTTTGATTACCTTGGACTGTATCTATTTAACCAGAAAGGCTCCACCGGAACAATCTATGCTGCGAATTGCAGCTTTTGGAAGTGTACTTGTATTGATCTGCCTTCATCTGATAAAGAAGCTCTCCTCTCAGATAACGCAATGGAATTTGGCACAGGAAAAATCAAATGGCTAGAGCACGGATTACAAACAAGAAGAGGGGGTCAATTTTGATTGCCATCTGTAGAGAGCTCGAAGGGCTGCTAAAGGGGCTGCCCTCTTGCAGAATCAGCGTCTAGTGATCGACGATGCAGGTCATAAGAGAATAGAGTTAGTTGCTTAACGTGTACAGTTCTCTTGTTGCTTAACCAATTATCTCTTGTCAAAAAAAAAAAAAAAAACACATACAGGAATCGATGTATATTAAGAATGGTCATCTCTTTCTTCCTCGTAACTCCTGATAATTCAGGACCTTATCCAATTTGCTTTTCTTCAGTACCAAATATGAGTATAATCACTTAAAAGATGTTTCTTTTTTCTTGAATAAATGATTCAACATCTTATATTACTGTCGAAACTAATGGAACCAGTTAACACTTCTACCCTGAGAACAAAAAACTGATTAAATTAATTAATAAATATACAGGAGGAGAGTACTAAGGAGATGAAGTAAAGACTGGAAAGAGAAAAGCCATGCTAAACAGTCAACTTTTGGAACTTTGGCATCTGCAATTGGAATAACAATTGGCTAAACAGATAAAAGAAAAAACTGAAAAGCCATGCTAAAGATATATATTGAGACTTAGCATCTCCAATTAGAATAAACAATTGGCCAAACTGATAGAAATAACTTTTACAGACTGCACCTCCTAACACTGAGTAGTGATATCAATGTCGTTGGTTCTGGTGCCAACCCTATTTGCCAGAATTGTGTACCAACACCAGCAAGGAAACTTCATCTGATGCAACTCACAGGAAAAACCTCCTTCGACTGGCATCCATTTCAGGCTGAACATCAAAACAAGGAGAAAATTAACACTTACAAATTCAACAAATCAACTTAGATAAGTGAAGTCTATTTGAGAAGAAAATTACCTTGTGAACCCACTCATATTCACCACTTTTGGTGTCGAATGTTCCATGCTGCAGACTTATCAACTTTAATGTAAATCGAGGACCACATTCCTGTGCATTTAAAAAGTAAAGCATTAGCTTTGTGATAGCGTGATTAGGTGGTTCTCAGGAGATGCAAAGCTACAATAGATAATAATATTCAGCAAATGAAAGCATAAGAAATTTATAATTATGCCATTTTCCAGATGTTAGAGACAGTATTAAGATTGAGATAAGAACAATATCATTCATAAAGACAAGTGCTAGTAAGTTAGAGAAGGCTCACCTGAAGGCGTGCAACTACTTTCTCTTGAGCGATCTTCTCACCCTTCACTTTTTGGCCTTTCGAATCATTGTCTTTACACTCTTTGGTTTCAAAAATGTACCTGAGGACATAATGATATGCATCTATCAGAAATTCATAATATAGGATGACATTATAAATATTTAAATTAGTTTAAGCTGATGCACACACCGGTGATGCCGGAAAAATATAAAATCCCGTTGATTGTGAAAGGTTACAACTCTCCGCCCACGAAAATTTGGATCTTGTGGGAAAATAGACTGTATTAGTCTGGCAGAAAAATCATCAAAAGAAAGAAAATAATGCTTCATTAGGATAATCAAACAAAGAGAAGTTCAAATAGTAGACCCTTAAGATTATACCATTAATAAACAAATCTAGAAACATAAAACAAGAAAGATACTGCCACACCTCCCGATCCGATGGCCCAAGCGCGTCGTAAAGTTATTCAATACCAACTCTGGCTGGTGATTGGTAGGATTTCCATGATTCTGCAAGCAATGCAAATAAAATTAAGTCATATGATTGATCCTTGGTGGAGACTAGACAGCACAATTTTAACAAATAAATTGAAAACAAACATTTGACAAAACATTCAAAATAATCCAGGTTAATAATGGAAACAGTATAGAAAAAATATTGGCGTGAGAATCAATCCAAGATTGGCTCATATCAGCTCAAACGGTCTTTTATCTTTTCACTAATCCAGCTTCGACAAATTATAATATTCTACATTCATAGAACTCAAACTACTATAAATAGAAATTGCATCAGAACAGCTTGTCCATGCAGCATGAAACTAAAGCAACTGCTTTAAAACATGTAATCTTCAAGTAACATTAATTTATAATAGATGTCATGCCACATGATGTTAATTCAAATATATAACATAATATTCATATTATCAAGTACAAACCTTAATATCCTTGCGTAAGACGAGATTTGAGAGCTTGAAATGTGCAGTAGGTCCATAGGGCAAACCAATGATCAAGAGAGCATCTATAAGACAGCCACACTTGAGAATTAATTCTTTTAAATTACGACAAAACGAGGATGATTGTTCTTTACTGATAATGTGTTTAATGTAATAGTTAAGGAAAAAAAAAAAACAAAGTTGGATATGATAGACGAATAACTAACCTGGTTCTCTGCGGCTGGTGTGGACATCTATGATAGTAGTAAAATCCTTCTTAATTGCATACTCAATAATCTATACATTTTATTGTACACCTTAAATCAGAAATGATACACAGAAATAACATAATTGGAGTACTAATATTAGAAAGATGAGGCAGCAGAGAGAACAACCACTGAAACACACCTTTTTCAAATCATAGGTTCCTCTCTTTCTGTATTCTGCATTTGGGATAACTGAAAGCATTTCTTTTATAAAAAGAGGTCCCCTCTGATGGCCAAGTAAGAAGATAAAAATGAAAACGAAAGTTAATCCAATAACATTTTGGAGGAAGAAAATAAATTAATATAGAAACCACGTACTGTAGAATTAAATCGGCAAGTGGTGATCAATATCTTTGGTGTACGTTCCCGCCTTAGAATTAAACTAAATTCATCCGCATCATTGCCTGCAAATAGCTGCAAAAGTTAACAGAATCAATGCATGAGTTTCTTTCAAGAAATATTTGCTATTTTTTGCACAAACAGAAGCTGTAGATTAAACTTAAACACTTTCAGATTCTTCTAGAGAAGTTTCCAACAGGTAATAATTCAGCTAAACAAGCAAATCCTTACTTCTCTATTTCATTTATTAAATTAATTAATTCAGCTATAAAATTCGGTCAAAAAGGACAGAAAAGAAAAAAATTCATTAAAAATTACCTCATCATCATCAGGCTTGCATACAGTCTCATCAAACTCCCTTGTATTCTCAATGGTCCGAGGAGTCTGCCTTGGAGGAGGCTACACAATTCAATATAAAGCCAAAATCAATTCAATTTTATTTGATTTCAATCATATTTTTACATTAATCGTCGCGATAGGTAGAATAAAATAAAACCTCCTCGCCGAGCTCAAGAGCGCGCTTCTCCGAGGCATCACGAGCTTTGATCTTTTTCCGCTTCTCGAGCTTCTTTAAGTGTTTGAGTTTAGCAAGAGCTGCTGATCTCTTCTCTTTGTTCTTTATCGTCGATGGAAGTATCTCCTTCTTTTTCTCCTCTCCTTCTTTATCATCATCATTCTTCTTCTTCTTCTTTTTCTTTTTAATTTCTAAATCTTCGCCATTTTCGTATTCAGCGTCTTCGCTCTTCTTTCGCTTGCCTCCCATTGTTAGTTGCTGTCCCCAATTGCAGGAAGATTAGAAGACAGAGAAACTAGGGTTTATCGAGCGAACGTGAGGTAGGGGATTAAAGAAGGGTTATATACTTGGGCTGAGGCCTATTCTCTTACAGAAAGATTAGCCTCAGGCCCAAAAGATAGACCTTAAAAATGTATCTTTTTTATCACTTTTTTTTTAATATATATATATATATATTTTTTTTACTTTTTAACAATTTAGAATTTTTTTTAAAAGAGATATGTGACTAAAAATTATGATAAAAAAAATTATTTTTTTATTAAAAAATATCAACTAAAATAAATTTAGTCATTTTTATCTTGATCAATCGTTATTATTATGTTTCTCGTATTTGATAATATAAGTTTAGAGTTTAATAATCAAAACGATATTGTTTGACCGTTGAATTGATCTTATCGAATCAATAATTTCTTAAACTGTAATTTAACAGTCAAATAATAAAATTAAAAATTATTAATCTTTAAATTTGTATTATTAAATACATGCAATTTAATAATGATGATAATCGGAATAAAAGTAACAAATCAAAATTTTAAAAATGTGAAATATATTTTTTTATCACGGTCTGTAACTACATACATCTCTTTATCTATAAAAAATAGCATATACTTTTAAGTTATAAAAATAAGTGAGAGTCTTAGACTTATCCCTTTTTTTCTTATCAATTTCATGAACTTAAGTGTTTAAGGATGATGATGAACCATTAGACAATAGTTCGGTGATGAGAGATTTTCACATTCTAAAGAGACCCACCTCCATCCTTTCTAAAAGCAATTATAATGGTTAAAAAATAAAAATTATAGCCTATGGGAAAAATGGATTTATAAATTTTAAAATAAATTTCATGCAAAAGGAATTAAGTATTAAAATAATTTATAAAAATTGAAAAGTAAACCAAATCCTTAAAATTTCATATGAGATGTTAAATAAATTAAATAGTTTAACAAATTAAATAATAATAAAAAAGAAATTGCTACAATTTTATAATGGAATATGTCATATTTCTTTTTTTTTTTGTGAAAATGATTTAAAATATTATTAGCAGAGAAGAATGCAATTAGTCCCTTGAGATTTTTTTTAGTTATTTCACCAAAAAACCACTTATACAGTATAAGCACTCACACTATAAGAGATTCAACAACACTCACAAGGCTAGAATATGCCACTCACTAACACAAGTAGACTCAAAAAAACTAACACACCAAGGCTTGTTATATAACTCACCAGATTAGATTTCTCGAACTACATTGCTGATATTGACCTCAAAAAAAAAAAAAAATAGGTAAAGCTAGTTCGTGAAGAGCCAACCATGGGCCTGTAAAAATGGAATAAGTTGGATCCAAACTTACTAACAGGGGCCTCCTAAATTAACATCCATATCAATGGAAAGCGGCTCTTCTATCTCCTTAGGGGACACCCAGGATTACAAAAAACAGATTAGAACTCTTAGAAATCCAAAAGTAAAAGAGCAAAAGGAGAAAGCTGCTAACCATTCGTTTCATATTTCTAAATCACGTGTCTTTATCTTTATTTAATTTCTTATAGAATTAAAATTTTATATTAAAGTTTGGTTATTTTAGATTTGAACTTACCTATGGGGGTAAGATTGTCATGTGATATTCATAAAATACCATAAGTGTTTTGGTCGGGCACGTGTATATCCTCTGAATACACTCGTCAATATATTCTTTTTATAGGAATAGTAATTTAGTTTCTGTATTACTGTAATTTCAATTTTATCTTTTTTACATATAATCCAATAATAAATCTTCCACGGTCGAAAAATAATTTTAATATATATGCATAAGAATATTTAGATAATAATTTGAGAAAAAAAAACCATAGGTAAAGTTAAAATGTTTTTTAATTATTTAAATGATTAGGCCTGATTATTAAAATATCTATAATTAATCTATCATTTGCTGTGTACAATTCTCAATAAAACAAGATTGCAATATTATTAATTAACTTTTATATCTTATTTATAGTCCTTAAATTAGTACATTATGCATAATCCTAACTAAAATCTATGAAATTTATTCTTAAAGGTATATTTCTCCATGGGTATGTTACTCCCACTCACTTTTATATTATATTATATATTGACTACAATTTAATACTTTTAGACTAAGGTGCTCAAAGAATATAATTTTGTATTTATTTACCCATTACTTTTTTATGACTTGATTTATACCCTATTAAGTTACTAATGTACTTTTTCCTGTGAAATTTTCATTATATTCTTAGGAATAATCTCTTGATCTTTTAAAATACTATAAAAATTGGCTAAAAATATTAATAAATGCTCATCATACAAACTTTGATACATTTATCAATTTTTTATGTTATGTTTGGTTGAAATTATATAAAAAGTTATTTTATTTGTAATTGAAATATTTATGTTTGGTGTATAGTATTTGTTTAACATGAAATAAATATTATAGTTAAAATATATATAATTTATTTACAAATTTGAAATTTACATGCTCTGAATGAAGTGAAAATTAATTTAGAATTTTAAATAATTAAAATTTATATGAAATTAGTTATAGCTAAACTAAATTCTAATAAAATAAGTAGATATTTTAAATGAATTCCTCATTAGTTTATCAATATATTCCATAATATTAAAATATTTCTTTCAACTTTATCATTTTCATTTTATTTTTTATATCTTTTTCAAATAAAATAAATTCTTTAGTAGATTAACTTATTAAAATAAAATTTATTTAGAAAATTTATTTATTTTATTAGAATTTAGTTTGGTTCATGATAAATTCAACAAATTTAAATTTTTATTTCAACAAAATATATGGACTTTTGTATATATATATATATATATATATATATATATATATATATTTATTTATTTATTTATTTATATGTATATAAAAAATTTCAATCAAATACAATGTTAATTAAATATAAGTAGTTTAATTTAAAATGTAGCATGTTGAATTATTAATGCATACAATATTTGATTTTTTTATATTTTATTAATGTTACATAGATTTTTTAATGTTCATATACTATTTTTCTTTTTTCCTTTTTGTTAATTTTCAAATGTTAATAATTGATTCATGAGTCTATAAAATAATCAGTCATGTGCACACAAAGTGCACGAAAATCTACTTATATTATATTACTGAATAATCGAATTGAATATCTCTGTAACAACTCTTTTGTATATTCTGGTTACAGAAATCCAAGGCACATTGTCAATCTAATAGTTTCTGCTTATCAGCTAAATATTTACTAATTGATCTTCCAGTTCAACACATTAATATCCTGACGGCTGCATGTCGTTGCACATTTTCATTTCATAACACCACAGTTTTGGATAGCCTCGAGCTGCAAAATTTATTGGTTAAAAGGGTCATTAGATCATTATTGAATGGGTATTATGAACTTGTCCGATTGATATTTTCTGCAGGTACTTGTGATTCTACATCACTGTTTCCGTCTCTCTTCACTACTACACTTTTTTGCTTCATCGCACATTCCTCTGCCTCAATGCTTTTACCCCACAGGAGAGTATATAGGCCAGCAATAACCAGGATGGATCCGATAACACTGCCAGTCACAAGCAAAAGGAAGTCAGGAAAAATTTCAGCAGACACTGAAATTGAAAAGCTCGAAAAGGGCTTCAAAGAACATGGATTGGCAATAACCTTCCGAGGTAAATTTGATCATGCAGGACAGAAAAGTCAAACATTGCAGCAAAAATCTGTGTAAAAGGGGTGAATGCAGCAGTGAATACAGGACCCCTTTCTTTCACACACCATGACATCCCTACATAGCACAATCCTGAACCCACCACTCCCTGTTTCAACGCATGAAATGATAATATTCAGGTTTGAAGTTTTCAATTAATTTGAGTTGTACTTTTTTGATAGATATTAAGATTGCATACTTACAGCATATACGATGGTTATGATCTCCAATTTCCCCTTCAAAACCCAAACGGTAACGTTCCTGTTAAAAATCAAAGTGACTACGGCTGCCTGGATTGCGGCGAAGGAAGACAAAATGGCAGTGCTCGAATATTTACATGGATATGTCTTGCCAATTTTAGCTTGTATAAGAAACCACGAAGACCACGCAACGCAGCCAGCCATCAGAAAAATGGAACCGAGAACCCATGATCTATGTCTCTTCTTTTCCGTCATCATAGCAGCAACATGGTTCTTAAGGTCTCCTGAATGAGGGTGAGTCAATGGAATTCCTTTATAAACAGTTAACAGAATAGCTCCAGTCATACAGATCGTTGCACCTAACAACTTTGCTCTTCCTGCCTTGCTTTTAACATTCACTTTCTCCAGACTATATATAGTTACCAAGAAAGTGTTAATTTAAGAATGAACTGAGATTTTAAATACAACAAATAATCCCTAATAGTAACTCTGCATCTTGGCGTATTTTAGCTTCTTGGGCCAAAATCCAGATAAAAATGTATTCAGAATAGGATAAGCCCGTAAGTATTCTATAATAAGCTGAAAATCCGATTTTTCTAACAAGTTTTGTTTGAAGCTTTTGTAAATTGCTATAATCTACTTTTTCGGACTGCAGAAGATAGATGAAAAAAGTCATACGTCGAATTGGCCCAAGAATAATGGAGTGATCAATAAATTATTGCGTACCCGAATGGAAGAGCCAATATGAAGGTGTTTACAGGCACCATGTTGAGGAATGCGCATGAGAATGTAGTAGACGTATACTCAAGTCCCAGGAGGAACAAATATTGTGTGAGTGTTACCCTGAAACGCCACATGAAAAAACATCTCAACAACAATTTCATTCTCTGTAATAAATAGTAATGAAAATAAGCAGAATGCGACTAGACGGCATTGCTCTTCCATGCAGGAATTCTCTAACTAACCCGACAAGAGCGCCAAGGAAAAGATAGCATAAGATCTTAAATGGAATCCTGGGTCTGGTTTTCCTGCAAGATCAGAATTATGTTCAGTCCTTTGATTAATCTAGTTTATGGTTGGAGCTCAGAACATGTTAAGGAAACTGGATGACATGGTTAGCTGTTGAATATGTACCTTTCGCAGTAGCAAGCAATGGGCGCCAAGAAAATAGCAGCAATTGACAGTCGGTACGTGACAATAGCCATATGGTTAGTTCCTCCATCAATAACCTTTTTAAGAAGTATATTCACGGCTGCAAATGAAAAATTAACGAAAAGCATCGCAAGAACAGTCTTCGATTGCTCTCTGCAGCTCATGTTAAACTGTTGAACTGCCCTGTTTCTTACAATTTTCTTTTTTGCTTTCAGAAACACAATGTCCATTGATTTCCATGCCTCTATATATAGGCGAAGCACCTGAAAAATGGGAGACATGTTCAGATATAGAAAATCGCATACCTGACTTTAGGCTATCCACTTTCCAATATTTATTTAATTAAATGTTCTCTTTCTTCCAGGATGTCTGAGTTATCAAATTGCTGATGACTATATTCAGGTAAGAAAGTAGGATTGTTCCTTTCCTTTCTTTACTACAGGATAAATATTAGAATTTTTGGAAAAGAGAGTGTCAGGTTTTGAACCCTGATCTCTTGCATTACCAAGTAAATATTCGATTGCTTAATCTTCAAAGTACGCTTTACGTGGCTCGGACCTTTTTGGCTGTTTTGCTATCAGTGCAAATAAGACTGCTCCAAAAAGGTGAATTCCCATGATTAAATTAATATAACCGAATCATCTAAAAGCAATCAACTAATCAGTTTTTTAAATTAAACATTCTCTTTCTGCTTTTCTTTGGAGAACCTCATTCATAATTGGTAAAAGATTGCAGAAGAAAACGATATTTAAGTAACCAATCGTTAGCCAGGCATCGTCATTAGATGACTTCAGATACTTATCACGAGTTTTGAGTGATCAATTTGGCTTATGCAGATGATGATATTCGCAGAAGAACATGGATGGAACACAACCCTTTCGGCTTAATTAATCATATCGTAATTATAATATGTTGGCAGCAAGCAATCAGAAACTTTCAGAAAGTCGGAGGCAGGAAATGACAGAAGCATCTAATACTTGTTTATTGACCAAAAATTCTTACCATTTTGCACTAAAATAATGCAAGAACAATGTGTCAAATCTTGGTTTCCATTATCAAGCAATGGGATGCTTGTCGCTGTAACTTGATCGTTCTGTCAAGCATTTTTTTATTTTTATTTTTATAAAAGCTTGGTATTGAAAAGCATGCTTATTTATCAGCACCTGAAGTTCAACACGTCATGATTGACACCTTTTTATTGTGCGAATACTCTCCATAGTGTTTCGCGGCACAGCATAATTAATTAAGAATGGATAGAAACTAAATAATAAATGACACCGAGAATTTTAACGTGGTTCACCCTTAATGCTGGGTTACGTCCACAGAATAAAATTCAAATAAATCTTTTATTATTAAAATAACAGGCATACAAACAGAGTACTTTTATGGAGAAATCTCACCAAAGTAATGACACTCAAGTGTTTCCCACACACTCGAAATAATCTCACTATTTTTATCTCTCACTTCTCGCACCCTTTAGAGAAAACATTTCTCTAGCTTGCCTACTAGCCTAAAGCTAATAATTTTGTGTTACTACTTCCTTCATTCACCTCCTTGCTACTTATAAGCAAGGAGCCTCCAAGCTAATTTGCTTGAAGGTTACTCCAAGTTATATATATATATATAATTTTTTTTTAAAAATTAAATAATGTGGGATTTACCATGTGGAGGGACCCCCAACAAATCTCCCCCTCCCGACTACATGGGAGGCACCACTATTCTAGCTGCTTATCGACAGTATTCAAACTTTCATTGTGGAAGAGCTTTGGTTAACATATTATATCCATTTTTATCAGTATGGATCTTTTCCAACTGTAGCAGCTTCATCTCCAATACATCTCGAATCCAATGATATCTCATATCAATATATTTAGATCTTGAATGAAAGGAGGAATTCTTTCCGAGGTGAATAGCACTTTGACTATCACAAAACAGCTCATACTTCGTCTCGTGGAAACCAAGTTCACTTAAGAACTTTTTCATCCATAGCAACTCCTTACATGCTTCAGTTGCTGCAATAAACTCTACTTTTATTGTTGAGAGCACAACACATTTCTGTAGTCTCGACTGCCATGACACAGCTCCCCCTGCAAATGAAATTAGATAACCTGATGTGGACTTTCTCGAGTCAACATCTCCGACAATATCTGCATCTATGTAGCCAACTAACACAGGTTTTCTATCTCCAAAAGATAGACACATTCTTGATATACCTTGAAGGTATCTAAGAATCCATTTCACTGCAGCCCAATGCTCTTTTCCAGAATTTGAAAGGAACCGATTCACTACTCCAACTGAGTGAGCAATATCAGGCCGTGTACATACCATGGCATACATCAGACTCCCAACTGCTGAAGCATATGGAACTCTTTCCATCTCCTCCTTCTCTTTTTCAGTAGAAGAGCACTGTTCAGAATTCAGTATGAAGTGATTAGCAAGGGGACAGCTAACCGCTTTAGCCTTATTCATGTTGAATCTTTGAAGTACTTTCTGAATGTACTTCTCCTATGATAACCATAATTTCTTAGCACCTGTATCTCTGGTTATCTTGATGCCTAGAATTTGCCTTGCCGAGCCCAAGTCTTTCATAGCAAAAGACTTACTCAACTGCTTTTTCAAGTTGTTGATTCTTGAAATATTTGGGGCAACGATCAACATATCATCCACATAGAGCAGATGTATAATAAAATCATCATCAGAGAATTTCTACATGAACACATAATGGTCTGAAGTAGTCTTTTTGTACCCCTGCTCCCCCATAACTGACTCAAACTTCTTATACCATTGCCTCGGTGCCTGTTTCAAGCCGTATAGGCTTTTCTTCAACTTGCAGACATACTGCTCTTTCCCCTTTTCTTCAAAATCCTTTAGTTGCTCCATGTATATCTCTTCCTCCAAATCACCATGAAGGAAGGCAGTCTTTACATTCATCTACTCATTCTCCAGGTCGAGACTTGCTGCTAACCCTAGCACTGTACGAATGGATGTCATTTTCACCACCGGTGAAAATCTCATCAAATTCAATCCCTTTCCTTTGGTTGAATCCCTTGACAACTAGTCTAGCTTTGAATCACGGTTGGAGACCGTGTTCCTCATTCTTTATCCTGAACACCCATTTATTTTTCAAAGTTCTCTTGCCTTTAGGCAACCTCACCAGCTTTGAAAGTATCATTCTCATGCAAAGATCTCATTTAATCTTGCATGGCTTCAATCCATTTCTGCTTGTGTTCATCATCCATAGCTTGTTCAAAGCTTTCGGGTTCTCCCCCGTCAGTTAATAACACATACTGATCTTTAGGATATTTGGTAGATTGTTGTCAAACTCTACCAGATCTCCGTAGAATTGGAGAACCCACATCTGCTAGTGGATGATGATGAACACCATAATCATCAACATTACCTGGTTCAAACTCAATGGGATCATCTTGACCATTTATCTCCGGTTGGTCACGTTCTTCATCTTCAACATGTCTAGGAACTATTGTTGGAGGAATCAATTCCAAGTTTGTTGAATCTCTATCAGATTGCTGAGAAACATTATGAGCCTTTTTAATATCCTCAATGGTCTAATTTTCAACAAACACGGCATCACGGCTTCTGATAAGCCTCTTATGGACTGGATCGTAAAATCTATAGCCAAACTGATCTTAACCATAGCCCACAAACACGCACTCTCGTGTCTTAGCATCAAGTTTGGACCTCTCGTCTTTGGAAATATGCACAAAGGCTTTGCAAGCAAATACTCACGGATGACCATAGGAAGCATCCTTTCCCGTCCATACTCTTTCTAGAGTATCAGACTGTAGAGGGATACATGTTGAAAGGTTGAGCACATAAACTGCTGCTAGTAGAGCTTCATCCCAAAACATCTTAGGCAACTTTGCATGTGAGAGTAAACATCTAACTCTCTACATTAAAGTTCTGTTCATCCTCTCAGCCAAGCCATTCAACTATGGCGTCTGAGAAGATTTTGTTTGATGCCGAATACCATTATTTTTGCAATAAGCATCAAATGGTCCAATGTACTCTCCACCATTGTTTGTACGGATGCTCTTCAGCTTCTTGCCAGTCTGTCCCTCCACCAGAGTTAGAAATTTCTTGAAAACTTCTAACACTTGGTCCTTTGTCTTTAAAGTATACACCCATGTCTTCCTTGAGTGATCATCAATAAAAGTCACAAATTATTGAGCACCACCAAGTGACTTCGGCATTGGTCCACACAAATATGAATGAATCAGATCTAACACATTCTTCATTCTAGAAGGAGGGGAACTTTTGAAAGAAACTTTATTTTGCTTCCTTGCCAGACAATCAGTATATTTCTCCAAATGAACCTGATCCAATCCATGTAACACATTTCTTTTCGTTTATGCCACAACTGAACTATACTATCATTCTCCACTGTATTGACATCATTACGGGAGAGCTTTGCCTATATCATGTATAGTTTTGAATGTTGTTTTCCTCTGGCCACCACCAATGAACCTTTGGTAAGCTTCCATTGGCCATTGAAGAAGGTGTTGTAAAACCCTTCATCATCCAGCTTGCCTGCTGAAATCAAATTCAGGCGCATATCTGGAATATGCCTGACATCCTTCAGGACTAGATGTGTACCTTTTTTGTCTCTAGAAGGACATCACCTTTGCCTATGACTTTTGCAAAATTCTCATTTCCCATTCTTACATCAACAAAATCGCCTGATGTGTAAGATGAGAAGAATTCCTTCAGAGATGTAGCATGAATGGTAGCACCAGTGTCAATCACTCAACTCGTCTCGTGGATTGCAAGATTGACAATATCATCATCATGGACTATGTTGAATTCCCCGACAACATTTGCTTGTTCATCATCACTGCTGTCATCTTTCTTCACATCTTTGCTTTGGTTCCTTTCTCGGTCGTTCTTTAACTTTCGGCAGAATCTTTTAATGTGGCCCTTATTCTTACAGTAATGACACTCAGTATTAGCATATTTGTTTGACTTTCCTCTACTTTTGTTTCTAGGTTTTGGACCCCTAGCTTCACTCCTCCCTCTAGATTCTGCAATGAAGACATATGTATGTGATGAAGAGGAATCTTGTGATCTTCGTCTACTCTCTTCATTCAAGATGCCACTTTTAACAGCTTCTACATTTACTACTTTGTTTGGTGCAGAATTTGTTAGTGAAATCTTCAAAGTCCCCCAAGACTCTGGTAAAGAGGCGAGCACCTCATCGTCAAACTTTATGCTCATACTTGACAACTAATCCATGATCCCTTGAGTTTCATTCAAGTGATCTGCTATAGAAGTACCATCCTGATATTTTATCTGCGTTAATTTTGCCAGATAAAATAGTTTGTTGTTGCCGATTTTCGACGCGTACAACTCCTCAAGCTTCTTCCATAATGTTTGTGCGTGAGTCTCATTACAAATGTGATTGTACACATTATCTTCGACAAATTGTCGAATGAAACCATACACCTGCTCATGCTTGAACGCCCATTCTTCATCCGATTTTTCTTCGAGTTTATTTGTTGTAAACACCGGTAAATGCAACTTCGTCACAAATAGGAGATCCTTCATTTTGTTTCTCCATATGCGGTAATTCGTGCCATTTAAACTAACCATCTTGCTCGTCTTCGCCTCCATATTTTCGACAGATGCCCAACACTTCAAGAAAGAGTAAATATATATATCTAACTTATTTTCTAATGTGGAGGATACACTATCTAGTGGCAACCACAGAGCATACGATAATTAGATATATATAGATACTCAAGGATGACTCTGATACCAATTGTTCGGTGGAACATCGGAATTACTTTGTCAAAAATCAAATTAAGGACTGGCAGAAACTAAATAATAAATGACACCCGAGAATTTTAACATGGTTCACCCTTAATACTGGGTTATGTCCACGGGACAAAATTCGAATAAATCTTCCACTATCAAAATAGCAGGCATACAAAGAGAGTACTTTTACAGAGAAATCTCACCAAAATAATGACACTCAAGTGTTTACCACATACCTGAAATAATTTCACTATTTTTATCTCTCACCTCTCTCACTTCTCGCACCTTTTAAAAAAAATATTTCTCTAGCTTGCATATTAGCGTAAAGCTAATATTTTTGTGTTACCACTTCCTTTATTCATCTCCTTGCTATTTATAAGCAAGGAGCCTCTAAGCTAATTTGCATGAAGGTTACTCCAAATTATATATATATATTATTTTTTAAAAATTAAATAATGTGGGGTCCACTATGTGGAGAGACCGCAGCACATAGTAGATTTTTATGTGATTTAGGTGTATTTCCAGTATTGAATATATGCTAATACTAGAAATATATAATTTATGGAAAAATATTTTAAGTAGACTCATTTTATCAGTTTTTTAGAAACAAAATCAATTATATAGTTTGAATGGGATATTATTTATTAGGTACCTTATTTATATTTATAATAAACAAGTCTGTCAATGAAATAGCTAATACATAATATTGTGCATTATTATATAATTGGTTTTATGTACGCATGATATATGACGTAAATTAGGATAACTAAAAGATTATATAACAAACAAAAATAAAAGGTAGGCGTGAAATTATTGTGGCCCTAACTCAATGAGTTTGCTTTTCTTTCTTAAACTTGGTTAGAGTTCAATTCTGAATCCTTTCTAAAATGGAGTTATCTTTACTACTAAGTTAAGACATGAGTTAATAGTGAGATTCTATTCGTATTGCACCCTAAAGTTTTCCTTAAGCTTTGCTGTATAATTTAGGCCAATTGGCCTAAAGAATCCAAATGCTTGCGAGTTTTGATAAAATTGGCTTCTTTTTTTTTATTTTGAAAAATTTAACTAAAATTAAAAAAAAAAGATGATAAATTTAATCCAAAATCAATATTGGTCAAAATTAAATAAAATGTCACAAGCCCTAGCATAAAATGATGGTAATAATTAAAAAAAAATATAGATTCCACTTTACACACCTCACTGACACATCACCTGATACTAATTAAAGTTGTTTAGCTATCCTAACCTAAGTTACTTTACTAGATTGATACACTAATGCACTAAATTACCTCATCAAATTATACTAATACACTAAATTATTTTATGTGATGTGTCAATGAAATATAAAGTGAGATTCACATTTTCTAAAAACTATTGCAAGCATTTACGCTATATGCTATACATATATGATATGCTATTTAATTTTAACCAGCATCGGTTTTGGATTAAATTTACTAAACTTTTTTTAAAATTTTAGCTAAATTTGCAAAAATTAAAAGAATTGTTCATTTTATCAAAGGCCGAAAACGTTTGAATTCTTTTTTAGGCCAATAGGGCCATAATATATTGAATATAGTTTCGGAAATAAAGTCTATGGCACTATATAAAGCACGAGTCCAAATAAATGGTCTAACAATAAAAATAATTTAAAAACAAAAAAAAAATTATCGGCTAGTAGTTAATTGGAGAGATATGGATTCGAAATGGAAGGAGATAAAATTTGGCATGCGGGTTTTGTAGTCCAAGTCAAATGAAAGGGCATCAACAGAAATTCGATTTCTTTCATATTTATGATGAATGTTCAAAATACAGAAGTAAATGTCCATCTTGATCCCGTGTCATTTTTTGATGGTCTGAACTCCTTCCAAATGTGTTGATGCCATGTGTCCCAGAATCAAACAGTACAAGACTTCCAAATTAATTTCCAGATTTTATCTAATATTATCAAATCTTCAAGCTCTCACTGTGTATTGTACATTCCAAGTATAGGTACTAATCCTATCACTCTCACCTATTCAACTGCTTCTGCTTCTGCTTCAAGCTTAACTTTTACTGGTTTTTCAACTTTCAAAGTCGGGTTTTTTTCTTTTAGAATTTTTCTTTTTAATTTTTAGTGTTAAATTGCTATTAAAATAAATAATAATACGAATCCAATTTCAGGCCTTAAAATGTTCAGAATATGTTTTATCGAGTCTTTAAACTTCAGTTATATTGCATTAAGTCCTTCAACTTTCATGTCTTGTATTTAGATGCTAGTATTTTGTAAATTTACTGAAAATGTCTACAAAGTTTGTTCCATTCTATATTATTATTATTATTATTATTATTATTATTATTATTATTTTCTGATTTATATAAAAAATATCTTTATTTTATTATGAAATAAATTTTATTTTAATACAGACTCACATAAAAATATTTTTCTAAATTTGTAAAATGTGACACCTCACTACTTTAATTAACTTAAAATTCATTAAACTAACAGATTACTAACAAAAGAATTATTACGTGACTTATAAAAAAAATGCATGAAAATATATATTTTTAAAAACTAGATGACGTAAGGGCAAATTTTGTTGAACTTCATAGGCAATTATCTCAGATTTAATTAACATTTTAAACGAAAAAAAAGGAAGAAAAGTTTTATCTAGGCCCTTAAATTTTCACAGATTACTTTACTAAAGCCCCTAAATATAATTTTTCATTGTATTGCATTTAATATTTGTACTTTTATTTATAAAAACAATAAGCTTATTTCACTGGGCTACTAAAACAGAATACACATCTTGTGAATAAAATTATGTTAGCATGAACAAAACAATTATTTATGAAATAATATTTAGGTAAGTTATTCATGAAAAATGATTTAAATAATTTACAAAATAAGGTTTCGTGTTGCATTAAGTTATTTTTTATTCCCAAAATCAAGCATTTATTTTAAATTAGGAACCATCATCTCCAATATGTAAAATATTCACAAGATAATATTTATCTATTTTCTAATTAGTGTATTTATTTATAATAATGCGCTTTTAACAGTACGTGCATTTCACTTTTGTTGGCGCTGTCAAATATAACCTTACCAGTATAAATAAAATAAAAAGATTTAATGCAACATAAATAAAAACTTATAGACTTAATAAAAATAAAATAGGAAAATTCTTTAGTTTAAAATGACATTTTTCTTTCTTTCAAACAACATTAGTCAAATTTGTGGATTAGATGCAATATAATTAAGTATTTAGAAGCTTAATGCGATTAGTTGAAACTGGAAGGCTGAATAAAATAAAAGAAAAATATCTCTATCTTTTTTAATTTTTATTGTTGTTAAAACATAAAATATATAGTTTTTATAAATTTTCTCCAGTTTACGGTTTTGGTTTTTTTATTTTTGTTGTTTCTGGATAAAACAATCGAAAAAAAATTAAAAAAAAGAACCGCACCTTAAATTTATTTTTAAAAGCTAGAAGAACAGTAATTTTTTTAAGAAAAGGTTTTTATCCAATAAAAACGATATATTTTATTGATTTTAAAACATTTTTTAAAAGTTTCATAAAAAAAAACTGTGAAAATCTAAGAACTTGAAAATGGATTCATCCGAAAGAACAAACTTCAAGAAATAAAAATAAGGCAAGTAAGAAGTATATTTGCAATATTCTAATTATAAAACAAGCTATCGTCTACAATCTCAGCTGTATTTTTCACAAACTTCATTGATGTTTAAAGAAGAATATGGAATAGTTGAGTCAATTCACCCTATAATTTTGCTTCAAATTATATGCCATCACATGCGAAAGAGGAGAAATCAAATATTGCACAATTATTAAGTGAGAATTTCATTGTATTCTTGCTTTTAATTCTTTAATCCAGATATTGTCAGCTGATTGTGGGAGTTATTGGGCCTCATGGGATTTATCATAACAGCTTTTAGTTTAATCGGGTCGGGTCGGATGACCCAATTGACTGCCAATTGCTTCCTCGGAGCAAACAAGACCGAATTCAGTTTTTCGTTAACCGAAAGTTTTGAGAGTCCCACTTTCAAGTCCCGCTCTTTTTCTTTTGCCCCTTCAATCCATGTCAAGATGCACCACAACTATCAAACAGCTCATTCATTATTCAATTTTTGTATTTTCATTGAAAATCCCAAAACCAAACCCAAGACCACTCGGCATAAGATTCAGTCTATGTTCTTCTTTGTCATCGTCGTCATCAAATCAACTAGAGAGCATTCTCCTGGTGGCATTTCTAAATAAGGCACTTTCCGAGTCCGGCGTTCGAAATCTAGACCCAGATTTTATCCCTCTGTCAGAGCCTCTTATCCTTCAAATTCTACGCCAAAATTCTCTTGATGCCTCCAAGAAAATTGAGTTTTTCAAATGGTGTTCTTTCAGCCATAATTACAAACACTCTGCGTGCGTTTACTCCCATATGTTTCGCACTGTTTGTAATGCTGGGTACTTTGAGGAGGTTCGCAGCTTGTTAAATTCAATGAAGGATGATTGTGCTATTGTTGGTACTGGGACTTTTAAGTTTTTGTTAGACACGTTTATTAATTTGGGTAACTTTGATTTTGCACTTGAGCTTCTTGATGTCATGGAAGAGTTAGGTACTAATTTGAACCCTCACATGTATGACTCTGTTCTTGTGGCATTGACTAGGAAAAACCAGATAGGTTTGGCCTTGTCCATCTTCTTTAAGCTCCTCGAAACCTCCAACGATATTGATATTGGTGTTTCAGTACCTGGTTCGGTTGCATGTAACACATTGTTGGTTGCGCTTAGAAAGGCAGACATGAGGGTTGAATTCAAAAAAGTTTTTGACAAACTAAAGGGAATGGGGTTTGAGTTGGATACATGGGGTTACAATATTTGTATTCATGCATTTGGTTGTTGGAGCGATCTAGGTACTGCATTAAGGCTTTTCAAAGAGATGAAGGAAAAGAGTAAGGGATTTGGATCATGTTGTCCTGATTTGTGCACTTATAATAGCCTGATTCGTTTGCTATGCTTTTCTGGAAAGGTGAAGGATGCTTTGGTTGTGTATGAGGAACTAAAAATATCTGGTCATGAGCCTGATGCCTTTACATATCGAATAATTATTGAGGGGTGTTCTAAGTCATACCGAATGAATGATGCGACAAAGATTTTTAGTGAGATGCAATACAATGGGTTCGTCCCAGATACTACTGTGTACAATTCTCTTCTAGATGGCATGTTCAAGGCAAGGAAAGTTACAGAAGCATGCCAGTTGTTTGAGAAGATGGTTCAAGATGGAGTTAGGGCCTCATCCTGGACATATAATATTTTGATTGATGGGTTGTGTAAGAATGGTAGATCTGCAGCTGGTTATAGTTTATTTTGTGACCTGAAGAAGAAGGGAAAGTTTGTGGATGCAATTACTTATAGCATTATTGTGCTTCTACTTTGTAGGGAAGGTCAACTCAAGGAAGCCCTGTCCTTGGTAGAAGAAATGGAGGAGAGAGGCTTTGTTGTTGACTTAGTTACTATAACATCACTCTTGATTGCATTTCATAAACAAGGTAGGTGGGATTGGACAGAAAAGTTAATGAAGCACGTAAGGGATGGCAATCTAGTTCCAAATGTTCTCAACTGGCAGGCGGATATGGAGGCTTCATTGAAAAATCCACGGAGCAGAAGAAAGGACTATACACCAATGTTTCTATCTAATGGCAGCCTTAGTGAGATAATTAATATAATTAGGTACCCAGACTTAAAGAATCACGGTTTAGATGATAATGCAGTTGAGCATGGGGACAATATATCAGCTGAAACTGATCAATGGTCTTCGTCCCCATACATGGATCATTTGGCTAATCAAGTGAAGTCTACTGACAATTGTTCTCAGTCATTTTCACTGGCTAGAGGACAAAGAGTTCAAGCAAAGGGGGTAGAATCTTTTGATATTGATATGGTTAATACCTTCTTATCCATATTTTTGGCAAAGGGAAAGTTGAGTGTAGCGTGCAAGTTGTTTGAGATATTCAGTGACATGGGTGTGAACCCTGTGAGTTACACTTACAATTCTATCATGAGTTCTTTTGTCAAGAAAGGCTATTTCAGTGAGGCGTGGGATGTCCTTAATCAAATGGGTGAAAAAGTTTGCCCATCAGACATAGCAACGTATAACTTGATAATTCAAGGGCTGGGGAAGATGGGAAGGGCAGATCTAGCTAGTTCCGTTCTAGATAAGCTAATGAAGCAAGGCGGTTACCTGGACATAGTGATGTACAACACGCTGATTAATGCACTTGGGAAGGCTGGCAGGATTGATGAAGTCAGAAAGCTTTTCGAACAGATGAAAACTAGTGGAATAAACCCTGATGTGGTCACATATAATACTCTGATTGAAGTTCATACCAAAGCAGGTCGACTGAAAGACGCATATAAATTCTTAAAAATGATGTTGGATGCAGGCTGCTTGCCAAACCATGTCACTGACACAACGTTGGACTTCCTGGCAAAAGAGATAGAGAAGCAAAGGTACCAGAAGGCATCAATTTTACACCAAAAAGATGATTTCTCTTGAGGTATAATCAGCTCATGAGGTTAATTGAAGAATTCTCAAACAGTATTTCAGGAGAATGTGTTACATGGGGTACAATTTTCATAGCTCAATCCTACGTTTCCCCATTAAATCCCGGTACTGCTATTTATCATCAGAACACATAATGGGAAAGACTGGGGACCGAGATCACTATTCTTAGCCATCTTAGAACAGATTCGCATAGAAAGGAGCCTTCAATGGTTTCATTGCATGTTTCAGATGCATGGATGATGTCCCACTCTGCCAAAGGTATCATCCTGCAAAAAGATCAACCAAGTACTTTCAATGTCCTATAGTTCGATTATTGTCATTCAGGAGAGATTCCACCATCAACTTGAATACTAATCCTGCAATGCAGCCCCTGTATATTAGCATCGCTAACAAACTCAAGGAGTTTGAAATTGAGTTCTTTGTTAAGAAAAGTATAGGTTACCATTTTCCTTTTAAGATTTGCTTGAATTTTCTTCATGGAGATCAGAATTTTGCTTGATTCATCTAAATCGTCAAAGCAAATTTAAGAAGAAGCTTGATATGATCTTGCTGCAAAGCAATTCTTACTTGGAAAATAAAGCTGTTATTAGGTTAAACCAATTCCAACTGAAATTATGGAGTTTACAATTGGAGATTTAACAATATTATGGTTGAATGACGAGTTCAATACAAATAAAAAACCAGAAAAAAGAATCACGATGCAGTTACTATTAATCAAGAATTTCTATTACAAAAGAATCTCTCTCACACAATCCCTAACACTACAAAGCGCAGAACAACGGACAACAGCATAAGAACACAATCTCTGTCCAATTAAAATTAGAAAAGGCCGAAGAGTAAAGAAAAACCGAGCAAGATGAGCCAAAGAATATGGACCAAAAGAAGCGCCTGGCGAGGAAGAGAAGCGCTGCCTCCATTTCCCATGTCACAGGCCCCTATTTTAGCAACAGTGGTACCGCTACACAAAGCATCATCACATCCACACCAATAAGTCCGCCCATCAACACCACAAACAGGATCTGCACGGAAACAATTGATTGGGCATGAAGCTGGCGCGGTGACTCC
The DNA here is from genome assembly GCF_019578655.1 of Ricinus communis. NCBI lineage: Eukaryota > Viridiplantae > Streptophyta > Magnoliopsida > Malpighiales > Euphorbiaceae > Ricinus > Ricinus communis. Next base: position 9,578,188 of record NC_063256.1, on the reverse strand, counting down.
TTTGCAAACGTCGCCGTTCCCTTTGCTGGTGATTTGCTCAATCAACATTCCATTTTCAGGCTTCGATTGGGCTTCGACGGGCCAACAGAGACCAATTAGGGCAAGTAAGAGACATAATGGTGCCAGTATAGGCACCGATCGCGCCATAAATTGGAAGTTAGGTTAGCCAAAACAAACCCTAACCCTAACTTTGGGGAAGGAAGGGTGGGGCTTGGATGATTCTAGTAAACGAATCGAAATCAAAGGGTTTGGGAGAAGTAAGCAGGAAATCAGACAATCTACGAATTGATAGGGATGGTTGTTGGATGCGTGTAAAAGAGTGACAATAACATTAGAACAAAAAGCAAAACAAAGAGAAACAGTTGAACGGTAAAAAAATATTTTATTTTCAAAGACCCATTCCTCGCCACTCATTTATGTTGTTGCTTTATTCCTGTCTAAACGGGAGAAAAAAAAGTCTCCAATATTTATTTTCAAAGAAAAAGTATAATTTATTATGAAAGACATTTTTTTTTTTCAAAAAGCAAAAAACTTACTGGACCCCCAAAATTCACAGGTTTGTGTAATTAATTGAGTCCTAAAACTTCATTTTAGTTCAATTAAGTCCCCAATTTTTAGTTTTTTAAGCTTTTCTCTATAGGTCTGGTCACATTTTGTGAATTGACAGTTTCGATTCACACTTGTCAGTTCACAGCTCCATGACACATGAAACAGGCTATTTTCGGTTCACTGCTTCGGTTCAGCCGGTTTCAACAGTGTAAAAAAGTGTTAGAAAATTTAAGTGATGATATAGAAACTAAAATATAAAAAATAATATTAATAAAAAATAAGACAGTATTAAAAAGATTAATGTGAAAGATATCTGTAGATAATAGATAAATTATATATGTATATAGTAATTCTAAAAGGAAATAATAATTTTTAGAGAAAAATAACTCTAAATAATATATAATTATAGATAGATATTTAAAAAATATAATAAATCATTCTAAAAAGATGATAAATAAATTATAGATTTTTAGAATAAAAATTTTATAATTTTTCTCAAATTGAAATTAAAATTACTGATTTTAGTTTTAAGTGAATACGAATAGCTCTTGAATTGGTCTCATTCAGTTTCGAGTTTAACCGTTTTCAATTTCAATATTTATCGGTTCAATTCTAATTTGGTTTCGATTTCAAATCAACCAATATTCTGGCCGGTTCTTTTCATATGGACACCATTAATTATAATAACAAAAAACCATAATAAATAAATAAAAATTAAAAAAGGATCTATTTTTTTAAAACATTTCCAAGCACCAGCACATAAATACCGCTACTCAAATTCGATAGATAGATTTTTGCCATGTCTATTATTACTCGCAACTTTTCTTTTTCCTGATTTTGTTTTTTATTCCAATTAACTCCACCACCACACAAGCCTCTCAAAATCAATTTTTAAGTCCAGTTTGAATATTTCTTCCTCAAAAGAATAAACACAACACCAAATGAAATTTCTATATTTATTTAAATAAATATATATTTTATTTAAAACGAATTTTACAGGTATTATTTAATATATTATATATAAAAATTTATTTAGAAATAGATTTTATTTAAAAATTATTTGTAATTTTAAAAAATAACATAGTGTATTAAAAAGTGATAGCACATTACGTTTCTTAACTAAAAGATAGATAGAATTAATTTAATTAATTGAATAAATTATATTTGATTAGCATATAGTTGGATTATATTTTAAACAAAGAAATAAAATGTGCTTCTTCTCTTTTTTTAGTATAATAATAATAATAGAAAACCCAATAGCACATAAAATGTATGCATGAATTTAAGCAATAATTAAACATTAACGTGCTCAAGATTTTGCTTCGAGGTTTAAGTACCGACAGAGAGTCGGAGTAATTTTCTTTAATAATGAATCAAGGAGATAGAAATTCTTATAAAAGAAGATGGAGCCTACTCAATAGCAACAATGAATCATTAGTTTATTCACTTTATTAACCAACATACATTGCCTTCACGTATTAGCTGACCAACTTGATTTTTTGTACACAAGAGAAGACAGTGAAGAAACACATAGCAAACAGAAGAAAACAAGTGCAAAAGGCCACTGGTTGGGTTGGGGTTTGGGTTGGGACGGTACCCCAATTAGCAAGCCTCTAACTTCACAACTGGAACACCAGCACAAGCAGCGTCAGGACAGCCGCACCAGTAGGTCACACCGTTAGCACCACAGACAGGGTCAGGGCGGAAACAGTTGATAGGGCCTGCGCATGACGGAGGAGGTTCGGATCCTGGACACAGATTCTGTGCTTGTACCCCATTGGTCAATAACAGAACACAGGTTGCCACAACCACAATCATGCACAATAGAGTTCTTTTCTTGAAGCTGGTTGTCATTGTGCAGTCGGCCAAGCCAAAATTAATGACAAAGATCTATCGACAATGGGAAGTGTGGTAGATGAACAGAAAGGTAGATGTTTAAATAAACGGCGAAAATCTACTCAAGGGGCATGTATAGTCAAGGATAAGGATGACGGAGAGGCTGCTTTTCTTGACCGAGATCCTTTTCTTGTCCAACAATTAATCCACGGCTATTGTGTTCTAACGCAGCTAGGGCTAACGTAATACAAGTAACCTATTGAACTTGTTCAGAATCCACCTACCTGTAGCAATTGATAATCATATTAGACCTTTTCCCTTTCTTGATAATATATATATACATATATTATATTAATTTATGAGATCTAAAATTCTTTTGATATGTATGTTTAATTTTTTATGCTTGAGATTTTTTGTTTTGACACATGTATGTACTTTTAACATATGAGATTCAAATTTATATGTAATTTTTTATAGTTTCTTTTATTCATTTATTGATTAATAAATCACATTTCTAATTAAATACTCATTCTAATCCTAAATATAACATTAATAATAAATTAGTTTTCTAAGTAGATAATAATTATTCTAAAAATAGCATATTAGTTATATTTTAATACTATATTAATTGACAAATTAATTTTCTAATTAGATAATGATTCTGATTATTTTCACCAATAAATTAATTTTTATTTATATAATAATTTCTAATTTAAAAAAATAATAATATCAATTATATTGATAATATTAATTTATATAATATTAGAATTAATAAATAAATATTTTAAAAATAATTTTTATATTATTATACTAATAAAATTTTAAAAAATGAAAGACATTTAAAAATAATATATTTGCTAATATTTTTTAAAATATTATAAATCAATATTAAATATTAAATAATTAATTAAATTGTATTTATAAATTTAATTTTATGATTAAAATAATAATAACGGCCGTCCAATGCACGAATAAATAACTAATAAATTAATAAATTGACTTTTGGCTAGCTATTAATAATTTTTCTTCTTGGGACTTAGTCAAAATAAATATATATTCTTTGACAAATATAAATTGACCGAAAGATATGGCTTATTGTGGGTAGCCAAACCAATGCAAGGCAACAAGAAAGATATGGCTCAATGTCTTCAAAATGGGGCGGAGGGGATGTTTTATTTATATGCCAAAATCGCTTATTTATCTTTCGGGGAGTGGCTCTCTTAATATGTTCGCTTTTTTTTTTTTTTCCCCTTTAGGTAGATGACATTTCATATGGATCATATTTATTTTTGAAGAAAAAATAAGAAGAAAAACTACTTCCTTTTTAGTATGAAACGCAACAATAAAAGTTTTAGATTTCTTATAATATGAACATTATAAATAATTGAGTTACTTTATATGTCATAGTTATTATAATTTTTTTTTTTATAATTTTTGTTTTCGTTAATGATAAATATTATTAAATATTTTGATTATTAAACAGAAATAACTATATGTTAATTGATATATAGATCTAATTACATTAGTTTTTTTTGAAAAAAAATTCCATATAATATTAAAGAAAAATCAAATAGTTGAACCAGTTAATAAAGTGGTCTCCATCTAATGTGAACTCAGAAAAAGAAGTAAAGAAAATATAAATTTATAAAAGTGACTCCCATTTATTCATTCGTATTTCGTACTTGATGTGATTCAAAAAATTTCGATTTATTCATATGAGATATATTCTTGATAAACCTGCAAAAGACATCAACTTATGGTGCCCAGGCTTTTTGCTTGGAGAACGACCTGACGATCAAGGTAATATTGGGAAAAAGATGATAGTATAATTGATTAAAATATATAAAAATGACTTCCCTTTGAGTTGCATCCCCTCTTCCTATTTATAATGGAGGTTTAAAGGATAAATACATGGAAAATAATCTTTATGACAAGATAAGATAATGAGATGGAGGTTACCTATCTTTTAAGAAGTGATAGAGGAGATGAGTAGTTTTGTCTTTACCACTTGCCAGGGCTGATTTTTCTTAACAGGTATGTATCGCATGTCACCCAAAAGTTCTAAGTTAAAGGCTTAGAATATGGAAATCTATCAAAGTTAGGGTTTAGTTGTACATCACCTTAATGATGTTAAACTTATGTTGTTTGAAGAGTTGAAATGGTTATGAAATCTATATAATAGAGCTGATAATGAAGATCTATATTGCAGAAATCTAGATAGAAAATCTATATCGCAAAAGTCTACGTGTGAGATTTATATTAGGAAAATCTATATTAGGAAGATCTGTACAGAAAGATCTATATTAGAGAGATTTGCTAGGAAGATCTATACTGGAAAGATCTGTACGAAAGATCTACATTAGGGAGATTTGTATGGAAGAGTTATTGATAAGCACCTTGAATGACAGAGACATGATCTCTTATTTTTCAAGAAGTGAAGAACACGGTGCTTAATTATGATAACTGATGGAGATTATGGGTTGTGATATGTGGGGAATCGCATAGCTTCTCGGGCAATCTCGTATTTCTTTGTCTGATTCCATACTCTTTGGTGATCTAGTAATTCTCTCTCTGATCTTGTAGCTCTTCTAGGTAATTTATTAATCTTATAGGTAACCTTAATTCTTTGGCCAATCTCATAGCTCTTTTATGTGATATCTTTAGGCAAGTATGTGTTGCAAATTTCCCTTCCATAAGTTTCGAATTAAACACTCGGATGATACTTGATGCAAATCCTTTTCAGAATTTTCTTTAGAAATCTTATCGAAAAATCTCCTCTAAATTGTTTTTACAGATTTTTTTAGGAGATTCCTTGAAGATGTTCTTGAAAGTTTTTCAATGATCTCTTTAAAGATCCCTTTTTAAGGAGATCTCCTTTGATGGAGATATCCAGGAGGTCTCTTTTGATGAAGATCTCTTTCGAGAATATCCTTTTAAGGATTTTCTTAAATATCTTTTTAGATATCTTTTTTGATGGAGATCTTTCTTTTATGGAGATCTTTTTGAAGATCGCCTATAGATATCTTTTGATGGAGATTTATTTTGGAAATCTTCTCGAAGTCTTTTTAGATGGAGATATTCTTTAATGATGTAATCTGAAATATTCTGATCTATCCATAGTAGATCTATTCTTGATAAACCTACAAAAAAAATCAAGTTATGGTATTCATGCTTTTTAAATATTGGGAGAAAGATGAGAGTATAATTGATCAAAATAGGTGAAAATGATTTCTCTTGGAGTTGTGTTCCCTCTTCCTATTTATAAAGAGAGGCTTGAAGAATAAATACCTGAAAAGTAATTTTCATAATAAAATAAAATAATGAGGTGGAAATTTTCTATCTTCTAAGAAGTGACAGAGGAGATGAGTAGTTATGTTTCTGCTGCTTATGAAGAGTGATCTTTTCTAACAGATATGCATCATGAAAACCTTTGAAAATGAAAAGGAAAATAATGACCTATAAAGCAAAAAGCATATTACTGGTGGACCCATGCATCAGGTAACTGTAACTTTGCCCACAGCTCTTTTTCTAATTTATAATTCGACTCATTCCTTAATTTATTTAAATTTATTTAAAAAATATAATCATCCAAGTTTAATTTTATATTTATTAAAAAATTTCGAAATATTTTAACAAAATTTTCTTTTCACGAAACAATACAAAGATATTCAACCTAAAATCTTTAGGGCTCATTTCAATTTTAATTTACATTAAGGTTTGGTAATTAACAATTTAAAAAACTCATGATTAAAAACTTAAGAAATAGCAAAGAAACCACAATTAGAAAAAGAAAAAAAAAAACATTTCAATTGATCCATTCGTTTATCTTATTTTAGGAATGGTAACAGTATTACTGATGCTGCTTATCGATTATTAAGATTATTATTTTAAAGTCACATCAAGAATGTCTTCTCCTGCATCTATTTAGTGCATTCAAGATTAAATCTTGGGTATCCTGAAATGATACTCTCCACCTTGCTCAGCCAAACATTTAATAATAGGGCAACTGTCATTATCAAACAAAACTCCCTTCCTAAGCACCAGGCTCTTTGCCTAGTCGCCAAATATATAGTCCCGGGATCGATTAAGGTTTCAAAAACTATTGACTTCATTGCCCTTCTCATAGTGGCCATAATCGAAGTAAAGGGTTAATAAGAAAAAGAAATAATTAGAGAATGTGTATATATTAAGCAAAAGTAGGTAAAAAGAATGCACTGTAAATTTAATTAGCAAGTGTATATCGACGCAGAATTCAAACTATATACCCCCAATCTTTATTCGTTACGGAAAATATGCATGCCATACTGATGCCTGGCTACAGCAGAAGAAAAAGAAATAAACACCAAAGTAAACATAAATCGGTTGACAGGTTACTGACTAAGAAGGATGATGATGATAATGATGAGCAGGACAAGCCACTTGCTGCTGCATAAGCGCGCCTGCTTAGCACTCGCCGAACTTAACCACTCGAACACCAGCACATAAAGCGTCAGGGCAACCACACCAGTAGGTGACCCCATTAGCCCCGCAGACTGGGTCAGGAACTAAGCAAGCAATTGGGCATCCCTCTGGAGGAGACATTGGTCCTGGGCACAGATTGATTGTGATTTGAGATTGTGCCACTGACACGCAAACAATGAATACAAGCAGCATCATGCATAAGGGGGCTATGTTCTTGAACGTGGCCATAGTGTTTACAGAAAGAAAGGATGTACAAAGCTTGATGGATTCTGATGAATGTTGAAGCTAAAAGGGCGATTGAGTTCGAGTGTGTGCATGGGTGGATAGATTGGAGATGAATATATAGACGGAAGATATGGAGTTGCAAATAGGTACACGAAACAGCACAGTCAAGGAAGGTGGGAGTCGCCTCTATCCACATTTGTATTATTACGACCACTAAGAATTTAATATCGACACTCCAGAGCTGGCGATCGGAACAACAAGAAGGAGGTGACGACGATCGAGACCAAAACATTCCAAGGACTTATTTGGGCTTTTTTTTTGGGCAGTCAGGCCATCATTCCTGGGTGGGTCTCAAAGCCCAAACCTAAATTTCTGAACATGAATGACATAGAAGAAAGCTTTTATAGGTGCAGCAAAAACACATACATAATTGATAATTCTGGTTTTCTTTTTTTCCTAATTTAGAATTAAAAATAGAATAGCAAAAATATGTCTTGATCACTATTTATTTTATATTCATTTATGATAAGTTCGTTTTTTCCTTTTTCAAATGGAAATAGCAATAGTAATAATCTATTGGACTTTTATTTTCTTTAAAGTATATCTTAGGTAAACTGATAAAATATGTAGTTGTAATAGGATTACTCTATTAGAATAAAATCCCTATTTATTAGGGTGTTAGTTGCATTATTTTTGAAATATTCTTATCTACCTGTACCACAATATTAGTGGGCTACTATTTCTCTTTTCTGTTTTGTAATGGCTATTTAAGCCAAGTTTAGTTTTTAAATAAAGTTGTCATTCCTCCATATTGTATAGAGTTTTCATTCTATTCTTTACAATTTGGTATCAAAGCCTGCCAACTGGGGCCTGAAGAAAAAGAAAAACAACAGTTTTTTTTGAGTGATTTCCAAACACAATAGAATCGAGAGAATGAGTGAGGATAAGAATTTCATGCAACATGCTGTCCCGCGTTTCGATGGTCATTATGACCATTGGAGCTTGCTTATGGAGAATCTCTTGAGATCTAAAGGGTATTGGAGTTTGATTGAAACTGGTTATAAAGAACCAGCGGCAGAAGTGGTGTTGTCTGAAGCACAACAAAAGGAACAAGAGGAATTGATGTTGAAGGATCTCAAAACCAAGAATTATCTGTTCCAAGCCATTGATAGAATAATTCTTGAGCAAATACTGGAGAAACGTATTATAAAGCAGATATGGGATTCGATGAAAACAAAGTTCAAAGGAAATGCTCGGGTGAAACGCTCAACTCTTCAAGCATTGAGGAGAGATTTTGAAATTCTAGAGATGAAAACAAGTGAAACCATCACAGAATATTTTGCTCGTGTCATGAGTACAACGAACAAAATGAGGAGCAATGGAGAGCAGATGAAGGATGTCACTATTGTAGAGAAGATTCTTTGAACTTTAACTGAGAAATTCAACTATGTAGTTGTCTCCATCGAGGAATCAAACGATATTGATGCACTCACAATTGATGAGCTGCAAAGTTCACTCATTGTGCATGAACAAAAGTTTCAGAAGAGAAATGGCGAGGAGCAGGCTTTGAAGGTAACTGTAGATGATAAAAATGGAGGTAGGGGTCAAGGTATAGGTGGCTACAGGGATAGGGGTAGAGGCAGAGACCGAAAAGCCTTCAACAAGGCTACAATTGAATGCTACAAGTGCCATAACCTTGGCCATTTTTAGTATGAGTGCCCAGCTTGGGAGAAGGAGGCCAACTATGCAGAATTAAATGATCACGAAGAGATTCTCTTGATGTCTTGTGTTAAGGTGAACCATGCATTATGTGAAGATATTTGGTTCCTTGATTCAGGTTGCTCAAATCATATGAGTGGGAACAAGGCTGCATTTTGTGAGCTAAATGAGACATTCTGGGAAAAAGTGAAATTGGAAAATGGCACCAACATGCTTATACTTGGAAAAGGAAGGGTGAGATTAAATGTCAATGGTAGTAACCATGTGATCACTGATGTCTTTTATGTCCCAGAGCTGAAAAATAATCTCTTAAGCATTGGTCAGCTTTAAGAACGTGGTCTTGCAATTCTAGTTCAATCAAGAAAGTGTAGAATATATCATCCAGAGAGAGGGCTTATTATTCAATCTGAGATGACAGTCAACCGAATGTTCGTTTTAACTCTATGGTCGAAAAGGAGAATGGCACATGCTTTCACATAACTACCTCAGATTTAGCTCACCTTTGGCACTGCAGGTATGGGCATTTAAGTCATAAAGGCTTAAGAACACTACAAATAAAGAAAATGGTTCATGGACTTCCACCACTTCCTACAGCAAATGTAACTTGCACTGATTGTATGGTGGGAAAGCAACATAAAGATCCTATTTCCAAGAAGAGCACATGGAGAGCTACAGGAAAGTTGGAGCTAATCCACGCAGACATTTGCGGACCAATCTCCCCAATGTCAAACAACAAGAAAAGGTACTCATTATGTTTCATTGATGATTTCAGTAGGAAGGCATGGATATATTTCTTGAGTGAGAAGTCTGAAGCATTCAACATGTTTCAATATTTTAAGAAACTTGTTGAGAATAAAACTAGTTCATCCATTAAATGTTTACATACTGATAGAGGAGGGAAATTTAATTCTAAATAATTCAATGAGTTTTGCAAGGAACATGGTATCAGGAGACAGTTGACAACAACATATACTCCTCAGCAAAACGGAGTGGTGGAACAGAAAAATCGAACGGTGATGAATTTGGTAAGAAGCATGCTATTCGAGAAGAAGATTCCTAAATTTTTTTGGCCTGAGGCTGTTAATTGGGCAATTTATGTTTTAAATAGAAGCCCAACATTAGCAGTAAAAGATGTCACACCGCAAGAAGCTTGGAGCGGGGTAAAATCAATAGTGAATCATTTTAGAGTTTTTGGATGTGTCTCACATGTGCATATCCCTGATGAAAGAAGGACAAAGTTGGCTAGCAAGAGTCTTCCTTATGTTCTATTAGGTCTCAGTGAAGAATCAAAGGCATATCGACTATATGATCCTATCTCAAAAAGGATTATTGTGAGTCGAGATGTCATTTTTGAAGAGGAAAAATAATAGGACTGGGATAAGAAGTTTGATGAACAAATATTAGTGGATTTGGAATGGGGAGATGATAATGAGAATAGTACTGTTGAAGATAATATTGAAACAGCGAGCGTTGAAGAAAATGGTGAGCAAAATTTAGTCCCTTCAGGTGCATTAACAAATGCTAATTTAGATGAAGGAAGAAGAATTCGACAAGCTCCAACCTATTTGGGAGATTATATCACTAGTGAGGGACTTTCAGATGAAGATATTGAAGTTAACATGGCTCAAATCATGTTTGCAGATCCAACAAACTTTGAAGAAGCTCTACAAAGTCCTATGTGGAGGCTGGCAATGGATGTTGAGATGGAGGCAATTAAGAAGAATGAAACATGGAAACTAACTGATTTTCCTGCAGGTGCCAAGAAAATTGGGGTGAAATGGATTTATAAACAAAATTCAATGAATTTGGAGAGGTGGAAAAATATAAAGCAAGATTGATGGCTAAGGGCTATTCACAACAACAAGGAGTTGATTACACAGAAGTTTATGCACCAGTGGCAAGGATGGATACGGTTCGCATGATTATTGCCTTGGCAGCTCAAAGAGGTTGGAAGATTTACCAACTTGACGTGAAGTCCAGTTTTCTTCATGGGGAATTAAGTGAAGATGTATATGTAGAACAACCATTGGGATATGTGCTGAAAGGAAATGAACAGAAAGTATATAAACTGCAGAAAGCCTTGTACGGATTAAAACAAGCTCCGCAAGCTTGGTTCAGTCGACTTACAGCATATTTTGCAACTGAAGGTTTTCAGAGGTGTCATAGTGAACAAACCTTGTTCATTAAAAGCAGTAATGAAGATAAAATTCTTGTTGTAAGTGTTTATGTAGATGACTTGATATACACTGATGATGATGAAGTTATGATGAATGAATTTAAAGAGTCCATGTTAAGGGAATTTGATATGTCTAATTTGGGGGGCATGAGGTTTTTTCTTGGCATAGAGGTTTTGCAAAGTGCCAATGGTGTATATATTTGTCAGAGAAAATATGTACTAGATGTTCTAAAACATTTTGGTATGGAGGATAGCAATGCTGTTTGTAGTCCTATTGTTCCAGGTTCAAAGTTGCATAGAGACGAAGAATGAGTCAAAGTGGATGAGATGTATTTTAAGCAAATAGTAGGTAGTCTGATGTACATCACTACCACTAGACCTGATATGATATTCGTTGTAAGTTTAATTAGTCGTTTCATGTCTCAGCCTACAGAGATGCATTTGCAAGCTGCTAAAAGGGCTCTTAGGTACTTGAAAGGGACGATGAATTATGGGATACTTTACAAGAGAGGTGAAGCTGAAAAGCTTATTGCGTTCACTGATAGTGATTATGCCGGAGATGTTGATGATCGCAAAAGTACCTCTGGATATGTTTTCTTGATGAATTCATGAGATGTTTCATGGTCTTCAAGCAAGCAACCATTGGTCACATTATCAACCACTGAAGCTGAATTTGTGGCAGCTGCTACTTATGCTTGTCAAGCTGTGTGGATGAGAAGGATACTAGAAAAGTTGGGGCACAGGGAGAAAGGAAGCACCACGATCATGTGTGACAGCATTTCAGCCATTAAACTCTCCAAAAACCCAATTATGCATGGCAGAAACACATAGATGTGCGATTCCATTTTCTGAGAGATTTAGTTAAAGATGGTGTTATTAAGATGGAGTTTTGTAGCTCAAAAGATCAAGTTGCTGATGTGATGACTAAGCCTTTGAAGTTAGAAGACTTTTTGAGATTGCGGCAAATGCTAGGAATATGTGAGGTGTTAGATAAATTAAATACTTGAAAGTTTTTAGTTTAAGGGAGAGAATGATAAAATATTTAGTTAGAATAGGATTACTCTGTTAGAATAAAATCCATATTTATTAGGGTGTTAGTTGCATTATTTTTGAAATATTCTTATCTACCTGTACCACAATATTAGTAGGCTACTATTTCTCTTTTCTGTTTTGTAATGGCTATTTAAGCCAAGTTTATTCTGTGAATAAAGTTGTCATTCCTCCGGATTGTATAGAGTTTTCATTCTATTCTTTACATAAACTACACTATGTACCTAAAACTTAGGGTTCATCTCATTTGAAAATGATGTCATTTCAATTTAATGAGAGATAAAAAGAAAATTCCAAGAATGTATTTGGTATAAATGAATTTTATATTTAGAATTATATGAAATTTAAATTTATTGGATTTAGTTTAAATAAATATTTATTTGAAACTTTACTTTTAATTCTTTAGTGTGGATTATATTTAATTTAAATTCTATTAAAATTGATAGAATGTGTAAATGAATTTTAAATTATCAAGAATTTTAAAAAGGTTTCCGAACAAAACCGAAGCTTTCTTCACACACATACTCGCCACTCTCAGCAATTCTATTGTTGTAAGTAGTAAAACCTTCTGCAAACTGAAAATAAGTAAAAGAACATTGAGTTTTTTTGTCTCCAATTTTGCCATTAATTGCTTTTCCTCTATCTAACAACCTACACTATTTCCTCCATTAATGATCCCAACCCATCCTTTCTAAAGTTCTAGAGTTTAAATCAACAATCTCGCAAAGGAAGAATATGATGCAGAGGCAATTGCTAACAATTTCTGATATTTATTGGAATGCCTATCACGTATTTGATGATATGTTTATGAGAAAGCAAGTGGCTGCTTTTTATATTCATGTTGCCTTAAATTAACTTTGTAGCTTGTCTTTAATATTCTAATTTATTTTTAATGGAAATTAAATATAAGACAATGTATATAAGATGACATTTTAGAAAAAGTAAAATTTTGCATTGAATTTCCCATTCATTTTAATCACAATAAAATTGCATGGTAAGAGCTTGCTTCAAATACTTCATTTGCAAAGTGGAGGATTATGCAAGAATCATTAATAACAAGTGAAACTTACATAAAATAAAAGATCAACGGAAAAACAGGTATATATATATTAACTAATTATAATTGATAATTAACAACACCCTTCATTGTTTTATTTCATTGGCATTCATTACAACACTTAAATATATATTATAGATATTACCTAAAAGGAAGAAGAAAAAACCCCATATAATTATGTAATGGGAAAATAAAGAGACCCAGCAGAGGTTGCTCCATTAACGCTGGAAGATACATATATTTAACAAGCCCCTAACTTACCAACTCGAACCGCATAAAAATTAGCTTCAGGGCAGCCACAGCCATAGGTCACACCATTGACTCCGCAAACTGGGTCGTAGCGCAAGCATCTGATAGCACTGCAATCTTTTCCTGGAGAGGCGGACTTTGCCAGGTCACACAGGTTGGGTACCTGCACCTTGGATTCCACCATGGTCAAACAAACACCCAACACCACAACCATCATCATGAAAAGAATACATGCTTTTTTCAAACTGGCCATAGTCGAAGCTTTCTTTTTTCTTGCGAAAGCAAGGACTGGAGTTTTAATATGTTAGATGATACAGAAAATGAATCATCCATGGATGTTTATATAAGACCCAAGTCAAAGGGATCAAATATTACACGGAATTGACTAAGGAGATGGAGATGGAGACGAGATCCTTTGTATCCGCGGCCAATCTTACATTCTATGGGCTCTTTGATCCTCGAGCGCAGCTTTTGGCTAATGAAATAAAAGCAAAGCAAATCTCAATTATATATGTTATTCACGTGGAGAAGGATATGGGCAATGTATTTTTCCACTTCTATCTATCAAATAGTATTTAATTCATTCGCCTAATAAAAAAAGAAGTAGATTATTTGTTTGCCGCTACATAGCTTCTGGTACAAATTAGCCACTAAACTATAGGAAAAAAATTTGAATAAGTCCCTAAACTTTACTTTTGCCCTTTTTGGGCCCATCTTCTTGGGTTTCTACATTCAGCCCTATAATTAACAACGTTACTATTACTAGATATGTGTTTCTAATTATTAACATGTTCAAAGAGTGATACAAACTAAAAGTAAAATTACAAGATCATTTAATTGTATATATATATATATATATATATATATATATATTTATCATTTTGAAATATATGTAGAACATACACCTTCTTATAAATCTGTTGTACACGAGATTATAGATTTTTACTAACTATTCCTTGTGATATATAGATCTACATTGATTAGTATATAAATGCTATTAATCAACCATGATTGAAAATCAATTAAGGTAAATGCAATACATTACATATCATAATTGCAAATCAGATTCACATTAGATAATGGTGATGATGGCAGCGAATAAATGTGTTGGTGTTGGTGTTTTCACTCATTAAATCTTTTATAGTAATTGTTAACTCAGTTAGATATGGAATAATGACACAATTAATAAAAGAATCTCGATGTTGATTAACAACAAGATTAAGGGTTCAGAGTAGCAAAAAGTGAAGGTTGAGGTTTAATGGGCATTTTGGCACTATATAGTGTAGGGGCTTATTTGTGTAATAAGCCGTTACTCAATCTATCTATTTGTTTCTTTGAATATATGGAAGCTTAAAGGTTATAAGGGATAGAAGACGTAGAGGGAGATAAATAAAGATATTGGAGGAGCAAATTGGTACAGCAAACGCAGAGTCAAGGAAGGCGGAAGTGTCCCCACTCTCCATCACCATTTGCAGTATTACACATTTAAAAACTTAAAACTCTTTGGAAGCTGGCAATGGCAACAAGAAGAAAAAGATAATAATGAAATAGTCCAATGACTCGTTACGTTTGGGCTTTTATGTTTTTCTGGAAAAATAATAAAAATATTTATACTTTTTTATTTTTTTATTAAAAATATGATGTTAAGTTTTTTATATTTTTATTGTATTAAAATATTAAAAAATATAATTTTTTAATTTTTTTAAAAAAATATAGTTTTAGTTATTTTTTCGAAAATAATTAATAAATAATTAAATGACAACCAAAAAATAACTGAAAAATAAAAACAACCGCATCGTTTTTTTTTAAGTTAAAAAAGAAGTATTTTTGAAAAAAATTTACATAGTAAAAATGATATTTTTTTGTTGATTTTAGGATATTTATGAAATGTTTCATTTTTTCTTTTGGTCGTGGTTAGGTTTCAAAGACCAAACTTAATTTCAAAAAGAAATATAAAAATATCTATATATTTTTATTTTCGAATTTACAATATATTTTTTATTTTTTTATTTTTATTATGTTAAAATATCAAAAATACGATATTTATTTTTGTCTTCAAAAAGTATGATTTTTAGTTGTTTTTAAATAAAACAATCAAAACATAACTGAAAAATAATTACACTGTAAAAATTTTAAAGAAAATAAAATAAACTACTAGTATTTTTAGATGTTGGTGAACAGTGAAATGACTGATATATATATATATATATATATATATTTTTTTCTCACTAAGTTGTATATGTAAAAAGAATAGACAACATTAGGGCTATACTAGTTAATGATTTGGTCTTGTAGTTTAATCTCACCGATCACTTTGGTTTTTGACGATGAATAATAAGTCATCCTTTTCACTTGCAAAAACTGCAGGAACCTAACAGTAGACAAATTCTAACTTTCAAGGGCAATTTTGAAAGTACAGAGATCAACTTTTAATAATACAGAGACCAAATTTCTGGGACTTCGTTTCACTATCCCTTTTATTCTATTTGGTCTTTAAAATTATGGAACTTACTCTAAAATCAACAAAAGAAATATCATTTTTACTGTGAATTTTTTACATATAATTCTGTGATGTTTGAACCCTAGCAGTGCCTTAAGCAGATCAGCTTAAGATAAGCAAGTTTAATGCCCATACTCATTTCATCAAGATGCTGTTTCAATTCTTCTAAACATCTGCAAACACTTCTCCTACACCCACAAGCCATAACATTTTATTAATCAAATCTTTGGTCTTTCCATAAAGATTATTACCTATTGATTCTCAAAAATCACTTTCCTTGTTTTGACACTTCAAGGATACATATACCTCAGTCTACTAAAGATGTTACAATGTGCAAAACATTCCTGACTAACAAGATTCAGAACATATCTCCTTTAGTCAAGTTGTTGGCTATCGATGTGGTAAACTGTCTCATGTGCTACTACTCAATTACGGCCAATTTGTTTCCTTCTACGAGCTCCTGCTTAATGCAAATGACAAATTCATAAATGAAAGTTGATAAATGTAATTGAAAGCAGGTAAGCATATGAATGTACATAGGAAGAGAATTGACCGTGATACAAGATAAATGTATCAACATGTAATTATGTTTTGACCATGATACAAGAGAACTGATTTTCAGACAAGGTGCAGATAATTTCCAAGAGTCATAGCATCAAAGAAATACCTTGGTTTCTCTATTTTTCCTTCTATGATAAATTATCTGGCTTTATCTTCATATTAGCAGATGATGGTTTAGACAATTTCGCAAGGCCACTAGCTACTGAGCCTGTAAATTTCAAATTAATGTTGTATGCTATCCGTTGGTATGCTATATGTTTGATAGGCTTGCCATGTTCAAGTTCAACCACATAGGGTGATTGAAGGGTGAAATAATACATTGGGTAAGCGACCATCATGAATGTAAAAGATTTGGTGAGCATAGACGACTCGCAACTCCAAATTAGTTCTCAAGTAAAAGGGATATCTTAGAAGAAGGTATCCATTATAAATTCAGTGCAAAATAATCCTTACAAAAGACTAACGGAGGTTATGTTAAATGAATTTACCTGCAGGGCCCTTGCTCCAGAGGGCTAGACCATCTATAGCAGTAAAATTATGATCATCAAGGCGTTTCCATGTTTTGATAGACTTGACAGCACCCCACTCTCCCTGTTGAGATTTCTCCAAAGATGCAATCACGACCCTAGCCCTCCTTGACCATCCAGCCTTCCCATAGGCATGATATCCAAAACCCCCACCATAACAAAGTTGAATACCATTTAACTGACCGCAAAAGTCATTCAAATGATCATGTCCTGTGAAGACAGCCTTCACATCCCCAGTCTCCACCATAGCTGTGAAGAAGCCCGAGTTTACAGAAGGGGAGCTAATCCTTTCTTGTTTCACCCCTGTGAAGTTTGAAGAATCAAAGCTTGCAAATTCAGGCAATGGGATGTGGAAGTACACAAGCCCAGGTGCCGGTCCTTTTTGAGCCTCAGGTTTGCTCATGTATGCTCTCTGAGATAAACAAATAAAATATTATCTAATATATCACAATCAAGGAGTCGCTACTTGTTAGAGATATAACAAGGAATCGTTACTGTTAGATATATAAAAAATTTCTCATGGTTTCACCTAACAAATTATACTTTCCGGTAAAATGGTTCTTTGAAATTATATTAGAGCCACCTAATAGTGACTAACCTGCTAGAATTTAAAAGTTAAAAGTATCTGCTTAACCGTGATCCTAATATTAGAAAAGTTACTATTAAACTCTTGAGAGATCAATAGTGCGCACAAAGAGCATTGAGGTAGCTGTATACACAAGAGAAAGGGGTGATAATGTTCATACCCGAAGCCTTTGAGAAGTGCGTTGAAACCAGAACTCCTGAGAGGGTTTAATCCAACCATATCCAGGGATTGATGGAACAGTTGAGTAATCACCACTATCAAGAAAATAAAGATTAAGAACAGATTTATTTTCAAATCTTGAACCTTTAACACCACCAATCTCAAGATTATAATTTCCAAAACCATCAATAACATGCGCCTCTACAGGATTAACTCGAGAAAGAGTATTCTTAAGATCAACAATATGCTTCATAACCCCTTCTCTTGAAAGGGTAGATTCTTGATCATGGTTACCTAAAACAGCCACCCATGGTATGTTTGATGCTATTGCAGGTGCAAATGCAGCATTCATTGATTTTGCTGCGTCTGTGGCATCAAATCCAAAGATATTATCCCCTGTGCGAAAACAACAACAAGTGAAATTAATAAAATAAGAAAAAAAAAGAGAAAGAGAAAGTTATCGAATTTGGAAACGAAGGTTACTGGGTACCAGTAAAAACGATTAGATCAGGCTTCTCAGCTCGAATCACGCGTTTAATGAAGGCAGTAGTGTTGAGATCAGAGCAAGTAGGCATTTGAGTAGGGTAGACATCCAAACAAGGCGTAGTCTTGCCATCGGCGAAGTGCATATCAGCAACTTGCAGTATCTTGAACTGTCCATTCTTACCAAAATGCAGCTGTTTTGGCACGCCCAATACAATCACTAACAACTGAGAAAAGGCTAACACTGAAGCTAGGGAAAGACATGGTTTTTTCCTCTCCACCACCATTTTTCTTTTTGCTTTTTGGTGAACTACCGCTGCAAAGCATAAATAACGCTTTCACACGAGGACT
This sequence comes from Ricinus communis, assembly GCF_019578655.1. Classification (NCBI taxonomy): domain Eukaryota; kingdom Viridiplantae; phylum Streptophyta; class Magnoliopsida; order Malpighiales; family Euphorbiaceae; genus Ricinus; species Ricinus communis. Next base: position 9,559,699 of record NC_063256.1, on the reverse strand, counting down.
TATGGGTATTAGAATTGACGTAAAAATTAACAAGAAGACAAACAACGCTTTCACACGCTTATATTCGCATTGTCGCAATAAGTAAATAAGATATTAGCCCTAGGCGTGAATATTAAATGTGCAAAGGACATTCCCTATTTGATTAGTCAAAGCTTTCGATATAAATGCAGAAAATAAAGTCACAACAATATCCGCTACCGCACCAACACCACCATTAAATACGATTGGCTTTTCGTTTAAATTTCAGTTTACCTCATTAGTCATATTGAGATTTGATAAAATTGAAGCATATGCGGTTATTAAGAGAGGATGTATGTTAGCGACGATTGAGGCGAGATGTTCGACGAAATGCGCCTTAGAATCTTAAGGTAGCGCAAGATTGACAAACGAGTCACCTTCGTCGTTTTACCATTTTCAAATCTCTAAAATCAGCAAGTCGCCTTGTCGTGTTGTTGGCGATTCCTGCCTTGCCGTATATTATATGTTTAGTTGAAGTCGTGGATTACCAAGTGAACTGCATACCGTTACGAAAACGCCAACAACTGAAGACAAAATAAATCACTACCAATCTCCTTCTTATGTTTTTTAGTGCTTGATCACGGACGTTAAATCTCGCAATTATTGATATCAAAACAGCTACATTTCGATAGTATCTCCAAATCTTGTCTTTTTTTCTTTTACTATTCAAAAAAAATAAAATTTAAACTAAATTGCTTAGCTCACAGTTGAATTTGTTAATAACTTTTCATTGATGTTATGAGGAGCGCGTGCTTCACTCTTTTAAGATGAAGTTATTGCATAACTGGCCAAAATGGTCGAATGTTGTCTATAGCTGTTTCTGTTGCTCTGAATTGTGCTTGCATCTTAGTTTCTGCACTATCAACTCCTATTGGCTGTTCAGTTGGAAGCGTGAAGGGTTCTAAACACATAAGTGCAGCTGTTAGGCAAATCAAGGCCAATCCAACTTCCTTCTGGAGATGGTCCTTGAAGTTCTAGCTGGTCAATCAAGCTTGAGTTTTTAAGAGAAAGCTGATAATAGCTTCTTAACAGTAGATGCAAAACCTTAATCGTACACCCTCATTAACTTAAGATGAGCATAACTAGTCAACCATTTGTCAGGAGTTAGTGGAAGAAAGGCCTCTTCTAGTGTCTTCGTATAGACCCACAAAAAACTTACTGTCTCGGACCCAACACTGGGAGATCACACCCTATACAGCATAAATCATGATGTAAAGTACGTGGACCTATGCAGTCAGTCATTGAGGAACCTTTGCTGCCCGCCCTTATGATATGCACTTATTAAGGACAATCCACTTAGGCTAGAAGGACTTCCCTAGAATGATTATGGAACGGCCAGCTCATTAAGGGTTTGACTGCTGGAATGGAGCCTATTTCCTATTCAGACATCGCAACAATCTAAGATCTCTAAAAAATTTATTCCGAACAACTGATCTCCTATTTAAAAAGACATTTCATCCGACCTTTTGCTTCTGCAATGTCAGATGAATGATACTTCTTTTCCTTAACGTTAAAACTAAAGCAACCGTTGCAAATAAAATCAATCAGACCTGTGAAGAAGTATATAAACATGGCAAAATCCAAGCTTTTACATACCATACACCTGAAAAGATTCAACAGACATAGAAAACTTCATAGAAAATGAAAACCGAATTTACACAATTTGATAGAGTGGTCTATTAAACTAAATGCGGATAATCTCAAATAAACAACTAGATACATGGACAATTGCTGATGAATAACAGATAATACCAAAGATGCAGATAAGCAGTAACTGATAAAATTTAACATTGGAATGCAAATCAGATCAATTGTTCTTATCTTTGTTAGCATAGGCAGATGATTTGAACCAAGGGATCCATACTGAAGTTGTTTTCTGATATACCCTGTATGCTTCAGCTCTGTACTGTTGTTTTAGCATCCGCTGCTCTACAAGCACGGTAACATATGCTAAGCACAGACTATTAATTAGAGCCCCGATAGAGGTCCATCCATGTCCCAGGTTACATGCAAACAAAACCAGGCCCCACCACCACAACTGCTCTCCAAAGTAGTTAGGATGCCGCGAGTAACACCACAAACCCCTATCAAGATTGGGCACAATCGGCTTTCCAAGTTCTTTCAATTTGTCGTTTCTTGACACGAATTCATGGAGTTGTGTATCAGCAAAGTATGCTATTACGACACCAGACAAACAGACAACAATGGCAACAAAATCCCAGGCATCCAATGGTTTATCAACTGAGTGAACAGTATAAAAGGGCAGACATATTCCAATGAGAAAAACCTGCAAAATTAAGAACCACCAAAATGAGAAAAGATGCCTATAGAGCTTGTATATTGACAACAGTTCTACTATAAACCAAAAAAAAGAAAAACTGAGCGGTGCGTCTAAAATATTTTGCACTTCTTCTAGCAAGTGAAAGCTCATTGTGGCAATTCATCAAACATATATATCGAATTTAAACTGAGAATCATTACCTGCTGAGAAACGTAGACAGAGAAAAAGGAAACCCACCACCAGTGCTTGCCATACTGGCCACGCATATCAGTGAACCTCCAGTCCTCTCTTGCACCCCACTGCCAATTTTCCCGCCTAAAGTAGTTATGAGTAAGTCTCAAACTCCACACCCATGTTATTGTTATCACAATTCTGGACCTCCACAAGTTATATTGTGCAAAAGGAAATGTTTGATAGTAGTAAACAAGCAATATCGGTATCACAGTCCAGTACAGATCTATCATCTACAAAATAAACAATTAAAGTCAACAGAGACACAAAAAAGAACAAGAAATCGAAAAAAATATATAGAAGTGGTGCATTGCATATACCCAGTGGCTTGATTGGATGTGACTAATGACCCAAAAGAGGACATTGACGTTGAAGAAGAAAAGGATGTTGACTAATAGAAGAGGGTGGTCAAAGCACCATGTCCAGAAAGGAGAGAGATTGTTAGTATCAGAGATGGTGCGATAATGGTTGAGGAGAGAAAGATAGAACAGAATTGAAGGAATTGGAACAAGAAAAGCTATCACTGCGTTCTTCAAGTTACTGCCCATGATAGTCTCTCTTGTCATTTTCTACGCTTAGAATTTGCACACTGATCACTTACTCAGGGAAGCCCGGTTTTATATATAGCTTTTGCATTGCAACGTTCCAAAAGTTACTTTTACCCAAAATGAAAAAAAAAAAAGGAGTCGCATGGAGTATCGAGCTTATTATTAGCTTTGATTCTCTTTTAATGCATGGTGTGTGGCTGTTCATCGTAATTTATTTTTTGATCAATGGCTGTTAATCATAATTAGGTTCTTAAATTCCAGGTAAGTCATTGGTCGGGCTTAGTTTAATCAGTTGTATTATTATTGTATTTAAGTTCAAAATAGGGCGAATTATTAAGTTTTAATGCCACTTAATAATTTAAATACTCATCATTTAGCAAAATGAAATTACCATTTTTTTCTTTACTTTTAACCTTTATGTTGACATTGACTATGACTTATCATGTTATGATATTTTCATCATTAAATTCCAAATAAAAAGTTAAAGATTTTACTAAAATATAAAATTTAAATTTCATTGAATAGTTATTTATTAAATAATAAAGTTTTAATTATTAAATTTAAATTTATCGACATCATCTATGAACATCGTTGTTTCTGTGATTAGTAGTCCTAGGCTTTCTTTTCAGATATCGGGACAACGGATTTTCCAGCAAAGTAGAAGAAATAAAAGGATTTAGCATTCAACACTCGAGTCAAATTCCATACTTTATTTTGAAGTGCAAGATCTATTGTGGACGGAACTGAATATTAAATCTGTCACCTGAATCATAATAAAAAGAAAGAATTCATTAGGCATAGTTGGAACAGTTCACTAATGGACTGGTTTCCGTGTCAAGTTAAAGGGTTAACAGTATCACTAATCTTTTAGGAAGAGATTTTCATTCCACGGCAGAGATTTTCCAATGCCTGTTTGTCCCCTCTTTCAACGTGACACTACCCCGAGAAACCTTAATAAGACAGACTTCACATGTTAAAATCCTCTGGCATGGGCAGCTGGAAACAGATTGGTCAAGGGATAATATTATTTATATCATAATCAAAGGCTTAGTGTCTGTAAAACAGTTAATTAGACCTATATTTTTTGACTCTTTTCTGGATTGTGAATAATCGAAAAAAGCGTTGTGAAGCGTTTAATAAGAACCCATGGGAACACATGATAATGTATAATTATTAGATCGGTACCATGATTATGGTGTTTGTAATGATGTTTTTGTGGCTGTGATGGTGTGCCTAATCATAGATGCCCCCCCCAATCGAGCAATAAGTATCAAAAGTTATCCTTGCTATGGTCCCCCCACTTCATACCCTTAATCCTCCCTCCCCTACATCCAACTCAACTGAATGCAAGACACCCGCCAATCCCGCAGAAAGAAAGAGAACGCATGCCTTTACTGCACAGCTTGCCACGCCTAGAGGCAATGGACGTTATAATCACAGTCTCGCAACCAATTGATGATCATTTAAGCACAGCAGAGACACAGGGTCCACAGAATTGGTGGGATTTTTTTTTTTTTAATCCCTCCCTTGGCATGCATAGGTCGGCGGAGTCAATTTCTTCTACCTCATAATAGGTTGTTAGAGATGGGAATTCGAAAATTAAGCAAACTAATTTGAGTTGGTGCTCACAAAACTGACATCTTTCGGCTTCCATAAATAAAACAAGATGGGAATATGGATAAATAGAAAAAGTAATAAGCGCATTGACATGAGCACTAGCACAAAAGAAAGTGTGCTGCGCATCGTCTGCCAGTGGCATCCTAGTAGTTCTGCTTGCAAGCCTGCCCAAAACTTCTTGAAAATATCATACTATACCAAGACAGAACATTAAAAATAAAAATATTGAACAGAATTAGATAAAACTTCGAGACAAAAATACACTCATTGAAAGACAAGAACCTGTTTTTCCTAGTTTTCCGTTACTAACATCGCAAAACATAGACACGCAGGTAGGATGGATAAAATTTTCAGAAGGTAAAGATTAAAAGAAAATTGAGCAGTAAGCATAGAGAGTGATGGGGAAGGGAGGGAGGGAGGGAGCATCAAAGAGCCTTTCAAGAACAAGTACTTCACCAGAAGTGACCAGAACTCACAAACCCCTGCCCCCCCTAGCAATATCATCTTTAATTGCACTTTGAATCCATTTGACAAGAAGCCACTGCAACATAGAAAATGACAATAAAACAATTATAAATTGCACCTGCTTCCATAACATAAACAGAACTTCAGTTATGGACCAATAAGCTTTTACCTGAACCCCAAGAATGACAGGGATCAACACCTTGCCCCTGTCATTTGACTCAGACCCATCTATCAACTTCTTGTCAACAGTAATGGATTTATTCCCATTTGTAGCAACTCCAATTATCTCTTTTACCAAGCTTGGAATCCAAGCCGTGCCATTTGGGAGAATCTGTAATAAGCAAAACACAAGGGAGAAAAATAGACATAAATCAAGGGACTCAAAACATATATAAGAGCCCAATGCATGAGGCTCTTGCATATGCTAGCATGTAAATAAGTAAATGGCTACAAATTCAGAGCACTGCAATCAAACCTTTTCATCAGTCTCATTTTTCTTGCATCTTCCACTGTTCTCAACCAAACCAACTGGAATGGCAGAATCCTAGAAGCATCCAAAACCAATTAATTAGTTGTAAATGATCAATGTAAGTACAGAAACAAAGGAAGTATTTGTGTTTTAGGAAACTATCAAGATGGATGCATATTTTCATCACCACAATTGATATTTTAAACATGATCCCAAGCTACCAACTCCTTTTAGAGATTGCAGCCACCCATGAAATGATTCTAATTTTCTTATATGGTATCTTTTATCCAAATCTGCCACAGAAATACTTTTTGACCAACTGAAACATTTCCATCAATTGCATCACAAAATCCAAAGAGATCGCAAAGCCCTTTTTACATTACTGGGTCAAATTTACACGCAAGTTACAAGACCTTTCTTATGGATGCCAATAGCCTTCAAATTCTCCTGAATATAGAGTTTATGCAGGACACCCAAATTATCACAAACAAGGTCGCCTCCTTCAACTAACAAGGATCTGCTCTTACATCTCAACTTCCATTGGCAAGAGTAAGAGGATGAAATTAGTCTAGCCAAGCCATTGCCAATCAGATCCAACTTGTCCCTTCTAATGCTTATTAAAAGACCTTTGACAATGCTGAAAGACGATAGAATCATATCTTGAACCTCCCAAAAGGCCTTCTTTTGAAAGCTTATGTCAACAGGAAGCTATAAATCCTTGGTTCATTTTCTTCCATTATGTTAAGAGCTAACTTACGTCTGACATTACTTCTGAAGCTACTTCTCGAAAGAAAAAAACACTTATCAATCATTCTTCAAAAAGCAATTAAAAACCCCTTTTGAGCAACATGTGTCAAAGAGCCTTTAGAATCAATTTTTGGTTGCTTTTAATCAAACGGCTTTCAGGATTCTTCTTCTCAACAGCAACTGCATAATGCTGGACAAGCCCTCAGCTCAAATCCGCTTCAAGTTTATAACTCCAACAACGAAGTTCTTTTAAAAAGTTTTCTTTTTTTTTTTAAGAAAAAAGTTAATTAATTTTCCCAATAAACTAGGGTTGGCTAAAGGCTAAGGATAAGGAAATTATCTCATTTCTTCAAACAGAGGTATAATTTTTTCCCCAGTTCCTCACTCTTTTCTCTATAATATGTATTTAGCTTCAATGCCTTCTCCTATAAAGGTTCTTAGAGCATCTTCAATGCATTCTTTATAAATGTCAAACTCTTTATTTTAAAAAGTTATATCATAAAATGACACTCCAATGCATTCTTTATTCTTTAAATTAGTCTAGAGTCAATTTGACTCTCTACATTTGGAGAGTCAAACTTCACTCTCTATTCTATATTTACACTACAAATTTCTATGCATTTGATTTAATTGATATTTGTAATTCTTTTTTTTTATTTGTAAAAGTTAAAAAGAAAAGGAAAAAAAAAAAATTAAACTATTAATGCTTATGGAAATTAAAGTAAGATAAAGAATAAAATATAAAGAGTTCATTGGATTTAAATAAAATGGTTTACTCTTTATATTAGAATATTCCTTAAGATACTTTTCATTATAGAAATTATGCTCTTTAAAATAAAGAGCACTATTGGGAATGCTCTTAGCATCTCAATAAAGCATATAAAGATTCCGCGAAACAAATTAGTTATTAGATTTTTGCATAATTAACATATTTGATTTAAACAAATTGTAGATGGATGAGAAACCTGAAACATGTTAAACCAAATTTGGATATTTTTTTTATCCTTATTCATAGACTAAGAGTCAAACAAGCATCAAAAGTAATATTTCCATTTTAACATTATTTATTTGTCAATACCCAAATTTTTGGATTAGCTCTAATGTGCATACATGAGTATTAAAGCGTGCAATTTAGTGTGGGAGTATTTATTTAGGAAGACACTGGATGAATGGGAAACCACCACTCCATTTCACTACTCACAATTTGCAAGACATTGCCAATATGCACTAATTTAATGTAGTTTCCATTTGAAAATAGTTCATCATATAGCTGAATGTTAGCATGCCTAATTGAAATTATTCCTTACTTAACCAAAACAAATCAAAGGCAATTGCTTTACGAGAGTATAAAAAGGAGAAAAAGAAAAACCTCAAAATCTCGTTTCCTCATTCGTGATCCTGCACGAATAGTCTTTAAGACAGACTCTGATCTTCTAGCTGAAAAATCATCATAAATGAGATCATCTGGTGGGCAGAGCTGTGCATGAGTGAGCACAAGCAAACTTTTACGCCAAATTTCTTTTCCAAAACTATCAGAGATAGCAGTTACTATCTGCTTGTCCAAGTCATCCACTCTATATGCATCCAAGCGGTCAACATAGAGCAAAACATCAATAGTCTTGTTCAAAAGAAACCTGCATTAGTAACCCCATCAAATGCTAGTTAATCTAAGCAAGTTTTAATCCACAAATACAAAATCTCATTTTTCAAGGAACTGTAAAGTAAACAATGGTGAGTGTCAAATGGACTCTGACCGTTTAATCAACTCCAAAGCTTGGTAACTGACATAGCCACCCTCCACAAGGCCTGGAGTGTCTATGATGTTTAATGTGAATCCAGCTCGATTCCGTGAAACCATTACAGGTCTTGACACTTCCGCCTGCAATGTAAACAATGTTACATTAAAAAGGAAAGATATAAAGACCCTAATGATTGCTGAACTTAGTAGGTAAAAGGGCAAAAACATTTACCGAGAAAGAATTGACATTAACCACTCTCTCCCCAATGAGAGAATTGACAGTGGAAGATTTACCAACTCCACCTTTGCCCAAAACAAGAATGGTCAAAGTACTCACTCCCTGCAATCACTTTAAGGTCAGAGTAAATAATGCTGCAAACGCAAAAATAAAATGAAACGGCAAAACTAAAGCAGATAAAAGAGACCTCTTCCTTCAATTTGCCAAATAATTCCACCAGATTGCTTTGCGTGGCAGAAGGGAACTGCTGGAACCCGACCCATTCTCGAATTATGGACCCCATTGATGCCTGAAACGGGACACTGAAGCCAAATTAAAACATTAAACTACCCAAGAAACGATAATTGAACCGAGAAACTTAATTTTTTTTAAAGCAAAAGAGAAAACTTTCCGACTGTGATAAAACCCTAAACCCTAGAGATTATTATGAAGTTTGAAATGTAGGTACAACAGGTCAATCGAATGCGCGAGAGGAAAGCAGAGTAGAAGAAAAAAAAAATGAAACAAGAGAGTAAATGGGGACTTATTACCTCTTTCACGCCAAGTGCGGAGAAAGGAAGAGAAAGAAGAAGATTGCTGGTGGTGCAACAGACGACCTTATCAAACTCAACTCAACCCAACCCAACCCAACCCAAAGCTCTTTTGTTGTTTTTGTTGGTATCTTCTGTTTCGTTCTAGCTATAAACAATAACGATACGCCGCCCCATTCTTAAAATAAATAAAAATTGAATTATGTCAACTTTTCTTCCTTTTCATTATTTTCACTCTCCGGTTTTACTTATTTTCCTTTTAACTTAAAAAACAATACATCTGTATAATTATTTAAATATTATAATTGAAATATCTGATTACTGTAAGTTATAAAGAAAAATTGATGGTTATTTTTACCAGTAAAAATCATAGAAATTTATTATATCTATTAAAGAAAATCGTATCACCATAAAATTTAACTTGTTGAAATTCTAGAAATAATTCTAATATTTTTAGATTTATATATATATAAATTATAATACTATATTTTTTAATAATATAAATAAAAAAATTTAATTTATAAATAATTCCTCAAATATATTTTATATATAAAGAATCAAATATTAATTTATATTTTTAGTAATAAAATATAAATTTAGTAATTATCACGATCTTAAATGGTTAGAATTTTATTATTTATTCTTTTATTATTATTTTTAATATTATTAAATATAAATTAAAATTTTTATTTTATTATTTTTTTGCTGTATATATGAATATAAATATATAATTTACTCTAAAATAATAAAATTTATTATTAATATATAGTAATTATAGTAATTATTATAATTGTTTTTTAAAAATATAATAGTCTTATATTTAATAAGTCATAAATTCTTATCATATTTATTATTAATATTTAATATTATATTAATTTTTTATAAATATTATAATTAATATTTTATAAATATATTATGTACTATTTTTTATTAAATATAATACTACATTTTTTCATAAAAGTACCATATTGCTATCAATCTCATTAATTTTAACTAAAATTTAAATTTATCTAATTTTTGAATAAAAATTATAAATTTATTTATTAAAATAATTGAAATTAAATTTTATTTCAAAAGTTGAAGAGTTGTAGGGATATTCCATTCTTTGTCGTATGAGTTTCACTGAACAGAGCGTAAATAGTAGCAATTCAGCCCATTATTATTAATCAAATGAGAAATAAGGTAGGCCTAGCCCCGTTGTATGAGCCCAAACGCACTTTCGTTAATTCAAAGAAGCTGTAGCCTGTTCGGCAACGGTGAGAGATTGACACAAGTCGTATCAGCAAAGCACGCCGTTGGGATATCAATTCAGCTCCACTGAATCGATTGAAGGTCCGATATTAGACGTAAGTTTGTTAGAAACAATGTCTGCTAGGTTACTGAAGAAAGTCTTGAAAGAACAGGAGCAACAGCAGCTTCATAATCACGAGGAAGAGGAGGAAGCAGAATCTCCTGATTTGAGCACTCGTCCTGTAATCAATCCATTTGACCTTCTCAACGACGATGACCCTGATCAGGTTTGTTTTCCCTACAAGCCTAATTCTTTTGGTCCACTCATTTTGGGATTTCTTTATTGTTTGTTTTTACATGACTTTTATTGATACTTATTTCTTCTTATTATTAATTGAAGTTAATGATGTTTTACTTAGTGGGTTCTGAGTGTTTGCGAAGGTGATCCCTTTTAGATTTCTGTAGTGGCTTAGAATAACTCCATGTGGTTACTACTTTGCCTAATTAATTTCGTTATGTGGCCGCCTTAACATTTTGCAAAAGAAAAAAGAAAATTGAAACATTAGAGCTACTAGCAGTTTTAGGCTCTCTCCTTCTTTATTCCCTGCTTATAAGCACTTAAATCCTGTTTTAGAAAGAAGAGATTTTATTTTGTGCAGTATCTTTTACATGTTCCTGTCAAGCTGACTCTTGAACTTGGTTTGGTACATTGGTAATCTTGTGTTAGTGAAGAAGAGTGTGTATCAAAGTCCTAAGAGAATAAAGTATACAGATGTCAAGGAAATTGATCTGTCTATGTGATTGAAAGAATATTTAAAAACATCAAAGCAACTCTTCACTATGCTTTGAAGGACATCATTGTTTGGCTATTCTTTCCTATTTTATAAATGGTTTCAAGTAACAAGTACAATACTCGGGAATGAAATATCTAACATTTATTTGTGTATAACAAAAGACTATTAGTGCCTGCAAGAAGGATCTCTTTTTTTTGTTTTAATATTTTACCTTCAATTGCTAATTTTGCGTTTCTGTTGCAGGAGAATGAGTCAGAAATCACTGATGAAACCTTGAGTGTAAACATTGACAAACAAGAAATCTCTGTGTCGAGAAGTGGGGCCAGTGGAGTGTCAGCATCTAACCGGAAATCCAAGAAAAAGAAAAAGAAGAAAGGCAAGGCAGCTCTACCTTCAAATACAAATAAAGGTGAAACACAATTGGATGAGGCACTAGAAACACTCTCCTTGGATGTGAATTCTTCAAGAAATCAACTTGATCCTATCAAAACCAAAGTAGAAAATCCAAGACTTCGAGAAGAGTTTGATAAGCAATGTGCACCATCAATCTTGCAAGTGGATCCCAAGTGCTTAAATCCTGACAATGAGCTTCGAAGAATTTTTGGTTCTAAGGTGGTGAAATCATTTGAAAAAAGTAATCAAGCCAGCAGTTCTAGGCAGGTACGAGGGGCAAGACGTGGAAGCCATCACACCAGAAAGACTATTCTAGTCTCTCCATCAGAACACTGGCCTCGCTGGGATGGATCTTTGTCAATGGAATTTCTGGAGACTAAGGATGGATACCACCACTTTAGGTAAAGAACATTCTTTCTTGCTTAATTAATACTGTTGAGGATTTCTAAGGGTCCTGCTTTATTTCCTAGGTTGTTTCCAATCTTGCTCATGGTTTTCCCGGATATGGTTGTGATTGAGAAATGCTTGCAGCGTCACTTTTATTATGAACGGATGGAGTTTTCCATGTGTATTAAAAAAAAATTACATGGTAGATTTGGTATTTGATTCATCTTGCATGAGAAAAAAAGACATTTGGTCAGAAGTTATATAATAGTTTGGATACTGGTCTTGCTGCATCTAATATGGAGCTGTGCTTCGATGTAATTTTCTTGAAATTTTAATGTTCGGCATATGTTTGCCATAGCTTTGTTCCTATTTTTCTACTCTCATGATGATTTGAACTTTAGGAGTTTGATTTGATTTGTAGCCTATAGACTTGTCAGGCATACAAGTTGCCTTTTGTTTTAATCTATTATTGAATCTCTGCTATAACTTCTTAGATTTTTAATTATTGTACTTTTAGACTTGAGATTGGCATTTACTCTTTTTTACTTGCTAGATGATCTCTTCCTCCTTTGTGTTTTTTAGTAATGCAGCGTCCAATCTTATTCGTGCTGATACTATCACATAGCTTTCCTGATTTACTTTTGCAGATATGTGCACTCACCTTCCTATAATCAAGGTCAAAGAGCATTTGAAGCTGCCAAATCCATTCACGATCTAAATGGCATAGCAAGCATCCTAGCATACCACCCTTATCATTTAGATTCACTTATTACAATGGCAGACTATTTAAAATTTATGGGTGAGCATCAAATGTCAGCCGATGCTATTGCAAAGAGTTTATATGCAATGGAATGTGCATGGCATCCTATGTTCACCCCTTTGCAAGGTAATTGCCAATTGAAGATTAGCCATGAAATGAACAAGCCACTATTCACAGCGCTTTTCACTCACATGAAAGACATGGACAGGCGTGGATGCCATCGCTCTGCCCTTGAAGTTTGCAAATTATTGCTGTCACTAGATTTAGATGATCCAATGGGGGCATTGTTCTGCATTGACTACTTTGCTTTGAGGGCAGAGGAGTATGCATGGTTGGAACGGTTTTCTGAAGACTTCAAAAGTGATAACTCTTTATGGTTGTTTCCAAATTACTCATTTTCACTTGCCATTTGCCGATTTTATCTTGAGCAAGAGGAAACTTCAAAAGATACTTCTACACTTGCTTCCAAGGCTACTTCAGCTGATTTGATGAAGCAGGCATTGATGCTTCACCCTTCTGTCCTTAGAAAGGTAGTAGCAAAGGCACCTTTGAAAGATCAGGCATGGACAAATATACTAAAGAATGCCTTTTTCCGCTCAGAGCAAACAGGCTCCCCATCTTTGGACCATCTTATCAGTATATATGTAGAGAGAAGTTATATCATATGGAGGCTTCCAGATTTACAGAAATTGCTTCGGGATTCAGCTCTTCAAGTTGTCGAAACTTTAGAACATAACAGTAGTGAAGCTAAGGATTGGGCTTGTGTGCGAAAAGAAGTGTTCTCATCTGAGAACAATGAGTAAGTAGTTTCAATTACTGGCTTGCTGCTACATTTGCTTTAACATTTTAATTATTGTCCTATGATGTTCTTGGGAAGCATGTGTCCTACAAGTAATGAACGAACTACATCTAGATGTGCTAAATTTAAGCATTCAGATTAGTATCAGGACTGAACTTAAGATATTTGGTTCTGACTTTGACTGTATTTTACAGGTATATCCATTTGCTACTTTCGGACTTTTCTGATATAGTGCCAACTATTCCACCTGAGAACCTGCAAAATTTCATGGTTGACCCAAGGATGATGGAGGCTGGGCAAGATGGAGGCCAAATTGCCAATCCACTTGCTGGTGGTCCTGCTCCACGTGATGTTGCCAATCGTAATGCATTGGCTGTTTTGTTTGAGTCAATGTTGCCATGGGTTAATTATGGAACCAGAGAAGATGGAGGTGATTATGAGGATAACCAAGTTAATGGCCAAGACCAACGCAACGAAGACTGAATGTCAAAGTTCTGACTGTAACAGACGGGAAAAGAGGAGAAGATAACTGGTTTTTTCATTCTTTTCTTTTTCTTTTTTCCTCACATTGTGTTGATATCATAAATCTGAAATGTAGATATAATTAAGTGGTCAAGTAAAAAATTGCTGCAACATGATGTGAACCATTCTTAATACATCACTGATGCAGGATTCCTTTTTTGTCAATGGAACTCAAACCATGTGTTCAGCTAGAAGTATTTTGCTTGCACAAAATGATTCTCAGGAAAGAAATTGACTGAATTTTGTTGTGTTATTTGTCTGTCATCCCATAGATCTCACGGTTTTGTATTCAATGTTTAGTTAGAACTGATGTAGCTTATTGTATTTTACAGTCTTAAAAAGTGAAGATCCTGGTCAAGCTTATCGAATCATTGTTTATAAACTTTGTGGTTGAGGGGCATCGCCTAAATTTGGAATCTTTAAATACACCGTAAGATGCCAGCAAATTCAAAGGTTCTTTTTTTTCCATTGTAGAGAGTGAGGACTTACAAATACAGATCATCAAATAGAAATAGACTTGCCAATTTCGTTATAGCCATCGTTTTTAGCACGAGGAGGAGCTGATGCCAAGGCAGAACTCTCCAGAGTTTTCTGAATAGGTTTATCGTCATCCTACAGAGCCAATATGATCAAGATTATCAGTAACGGATAGCTCAAAGTGGTAAATGGCCGGTTCAGAATCAACTATGAGAGCAAGGAGACCTTGTGTGTATCAAGTTGCCACGCTACTACAGATCCTACCAGCTGTACCTGCAAAGCATAAAGCAAATAGAATCAATAAGAGAAGGCTATTCAATGAAAATTTACAGAAACTTTTACATTAATGAAAAGATTACCCGCTAAGGGTCTAAGAATTGTCTGCCAATGCTCCGATAACCCAGTAAACTGCACTCTGAAACATGGCATCCAGCAATCCATAGCTGAATATGAAACAAATTGCCTGGAAAAATCTTCCCCTGAAGGCTTGAAGTCCAAGCGCTTCGGAGGAGCATCTAAAAGAATATTTCAACTACTGGTTGGCGAGTCCGCCAGCCCAAATTGCAGTCCCAAGCAAAGCAACACTTCCAATTCCAATAAAGCCTTTGTCCTTTTGCTCTGAAACCTGAAATCTAAAATATATACAATGGCTCATGATCCCAACATTTGCGCACCCCAGTAAAAGACGTTGTTCAGTCTTCTAATCCTCATATTAAACATCAATCCGTTAACAGTATTGAACTGATAACTATAAAAATAAAGTTGCTAGTTCAGGCTGCAGGGACAATGAGAAGCATCTTCCAGTTTAGAAATAGCTTCAGGATCTCGACACCCTAGAAATATTTGAGCACTTAATGTTGGTGCACGGTGTACCGTCATCCCTAATTACTAAACTGGGGTGCAGGATTGCAAATGAAATTAGTGCACCAGCAGCCATGAAACACATGAAGGTTATATGGGTCTTGTCATTTGACAGTTTCTGATTCTATGCGGGTGGTAATTCAGGATAAGAGGAATAAGACCGCCAATTAAACCACCCATGTTAAAAATAGTCCAGAAGAGAGAAATATAGATCCCCTTACGGCCAGGAGAAGGATAGGATGTCATGATGGCACCTTGTCCAGCCCAGAGAATGCCTGCACTGCACCCAATGTCAAGCACAGAACCAGCTACGATGCCAGCCTGGTCATGGAAGTTATTGTAATTGTAATAGAGAAAAGAGCCAGGGCAAAGGACATTGGTGGAACAAACCAGCAGCGAGGGTGAGATGGAAACTAAAGATGTTAAATACTCTTTGTGAGTGTTTTTGCTTAAGTTCTTACATGAACTTTGAACTTATCAAACTATTGTTTTAGTTTGTGGCGTTCTCTAATCAAAATCTAAATTTTTTTTTAAGAAAATAAAGAATAAAGAAGAAAAGACACATAATTTGTGATGGTTCGGGTGTTAAGTAATCCTTTGTTCCCATGCCAGCAAAGAGCATCGAACATACATGGACAGCAGAAGCAGACCTGATACACCAATCAAACTTACTTGAAGAAGGGGTGAGCTGAACCTGAAACAAGAGGAGCTTTGTGGTACATGAGGTGCAGGTGCTGCTTCTTCATCTCTCTGAGACCCCAAATCTGACAGTGAAAGGTAGGGAAAGAGAAATTGAGGAGTCCCAAGGATCGCATTGCTACGAGGGATGCTCTTATGGTGTTAAACTGAGGAAGGTACCTTTGGTTTCTGTGTTGTTCCACATTCTCATTGTTGATCACTTGCGTCAGTGACAAAGATTTCCATCAATTGCAGCATATTACCATTCTTCTTGTTTTCTTTCTTAAGCTTGTTCCAATTCAATGTCACCGCATCAGCAATATATGCATCTAGCTGTTGTTCAAGTTTGGGATACCATTACTGAATGTCCCTCTAGCATGATGAAAATTCTGTATTCACCACCTCATAGTTTAGACGAGAGAAAAGAGATGCAACTTATTTTTGCACTTCTTTTGTTGAATCGAACAAGGAACATTGTTAGTCGAAGCTTATAGATATCCGTCTGTCCGTAGATTTTATAAACTATAATCAAATTCACACACGTATTACCAACTCTGTAGGACATTTTCGTCTTCCTTGTTTAATATTTATCTTTATACTATCTCACACTCCATCTGAAGAACCAAACTTAACAATTAAATTTGCTAGAAACTTGCACTGTGCTGTTGTTAACAATTCCTAACATCTCATGTTAATAGACAGCCAGCTAAATTCCTAAAATTGATAATTGCTTCCCTTTCTCCACTACATGATAAGAATCTCAAAATTTGATGAATAAAGCATGGTAAGCAAATAGTATATATACTCACTGCTATCTCAGGTGAAGCCTCAAACAATATAATATAATTGCATTAGTTTGTTAGAGTACCATTTTACTGTCAAAATAACCAATATGGGCCGCCAAACTTCTAAATTAATATATGATTACAGCAATGAGTTAGTGTTTATTCCCATGATCATCACTTGGTTGTCAATGGGAACAAAAGAGATCGTTGAGCATCTGAAATCAGACGCCATGTCTATTTCAGGATTGCTTTTCAAGTTTGCCTGTCACCTTCAAAGAGAAAACTGCTAGGTCTGCTCATCATCACGCCAAAAGAGGATAAGTGTTTAACCCAACATGCTGGGCAAGAAGTGCCAACAAAATACCTTCTTATGTCTTATGCTTATCCATGGATCAGTCAAGTCTATCCTTTTGGAAACAAGAGAAACCTCAACAGCATGTTGAATAAATTGCTGGATCAACCAGTGGAAAAGCCTAAACAAGGTCATTTTTTGCGGCAGATTGTCATGCCATCTCCTATAGATACCTAATACACAAAGGTTAAGGATTATGTACAACTGACAGAAGTTGCTGCCTAACTTTCAGCAAAAAACTGCACATAAATTCCATAGACATACCATGCTGATGCTCACACGGTTGTCCTCCATTAAAGTTTTGTTGAAATTCCTGATGCTGACAGTCCTAGCATCATTTATCTGCTGAAAAGAGATTCCATCAGAATTATATTTATCCAAGGGGAAAAATTCTATATCATTGTCAATGATTTACCAATGGATCTGCAACTTTTCCATGCCAAAGGACATTGTCAACTACAATAACACCCCCGACCCTCACCTGCAAGGAGACTAATAAGCATTCTTACACTCCAGTGAGCATATTCGACAAAATCAAATGAGAAAATAGATTTAGAACCGTTCATATCCACCATCAAATCGGTCTTATGGTCTTACCAGCTGCAGTAGCAATTCAAAATACTCCTGATTCATTTTCTTCTCAGCATCAACAAATGCAAAATCATAACTACAGGAAAGAAGCACGCCACTGAGGATTAATTATGCAAGTTAAATCTTCAAGTACAAAATGGAATCAACAAGAGACAAAAGTTATGTTGTTATTATTACCTGGATTCCTCTCCATTCAGAATCAAAGATTTTAAACTGTCTGCTGCCATTCCATGTTTCACATGGACCTAATTTAAAACAAGTTATCAGATATCACTAGAACAAGAGTATAGAATTATACAGCAAGACATTTGCAAAATTATGTGCAAACCAGACTTCACAATTGTACAAGTGCAACATAGACATAAAAGAGCAAAGTAATGGAATACTGACAGATTGTAATTTTACTCATAAAGAAGGAGGCAATTATATAGTATTACCAAGGTAAGGCAACTAAATATAATTTATACCTTGTGGGAGACACCAGCACGCTCGTAATACTTCTGAGCAACATTGAGAGAATTGGCATCTCTTTCGCATGCAACTAAACAACCTGATTCCGGCAGCACCAAAGCAACTGCCAATGATGAGTATCCCTGATCAATAAATACACCAATTATGCTAATTACAACATTTTTTAATAGCTACCTCTTCCAAGAACTGCTAAAAGTATAAAAATAAAATAGTGACATTTGAAAAAAAAAAAAGAAGAAAAGAAAAAGGAATATACGGTATAAACACCAAGTTCTATACACCGTTTTGCACCAAGAATCTGCACAAGCATCGCAAGCAGCTGTGCTTGATCAGGAGAAACCTATTAGAAATAAAAATTAAATCATCAATTTGTTCTCTGAACTTAATCACGCAAGTTTTAATTAGTTGATTACTTGCATCTGGCTGCCAGGCATTGCAGCAGTCTCCTCTCGCAGTTGCCGTAAAATCTGATAGTTGAGAGAGAGTTAAAAAAAACACACACACACAAAAAGCAACAACAAACAAAAATTGGTGAACCTCGGGCTCCCGGACGTTGGAGAGAATGTAATCGTAAAGGCAAGGAGTGAGACTGATTATCTGCTTGTTCCCATATTTATCGTCATTAGCAACTACAACTGCCAGGTCGCTGCTTGTGCTAGATGACGAGCAGCAACAATTTCTTGCGAAACGAATAGATTTGCATTCCCTAAAACTTATAGCAATTCTTAGGGGTCTGCCTCTAATAACAGTAGCAGCAAAAGTGGCGCGTTGACAGGCTAAAAAGGAGCAACGATTAACCGCCCAAGCGCAAGCGCTCGCCATTTCAGCGTCCTAGCCAATACTAGCAGGTCATCAAGTAATAAATAGTTGAAATGTATTCTTTTTGAGCCTAATATTTACAATGGTTGAGGCTTCATGGGCTTCAAGTGTGGAGCCCATTAAACACTAGTGCTTGCTGCTGCCGCGTAGCAGTGTCTCTCGTTATCTAACTGAAATCTCAATGTTCTTCCCCGCAATTAACTGTCGAAGTTATCCGCAGGTATTTAATATCTGTTTTTGCTTTTTGGATTATCGAAATTGAATTTCATATCTCCAGTTAATGTTGAAAACTGGGTTTATAGTACAATTGATGTAGCACGATATGTGTGACTATAATTTGCTTCTTTTTACTGCGTTTTCTCAAATGAAGAAATGAACCTGGCGTATGCTGCTACTTGTTTCTGTCCTGCTGCTGCTGCTGGTAGTGGAAAGAGAGGCATTTTCAAGATTAAACCTTTTAACGCTACCAGAAATGTATCTTTTCAGAATAAGTTTTCTTGCTCAGCAACTGTAGCTACCGACAAAATGACTCCGGTTTGGCTTCTTTCTCGCATGTTATTCTTTTATTATTCTTATTATTATTTTTTGTATTTGTTGGTTAACGATTTTATTGTATCTGGGATTTAGGTATCTGAGTTTGAGATAGAGAAGAAAAAGCATGATGTTTTAACAGCTATACAAGACACGCAACGAGGACTTGTTGCTACTGCTGATCAACGCTCTATCATTGAGGATGCTCTGGTCTGTTTCCTCTCTCTCTCTCTCTCTCTCTCTCTCTCTCTCTCTCCTTTCCTTTTTTCCTGCAGATTATAGTGTCTGGGAAGTCTAGAAATTGCAAGCTATTTAGTCAATTTTCATGTTTGGATAGGTAGTAGTTGATATGATATAATTCACTTCTTTCAACTTCAATATTTTGAATGGAATGAAATCATACAACAACAGATATTATTTTTGCAAAATCCAACTCAACTGAACTGAGTTTTTGCACCTCGTTTATTCCGGTGCTTAATTTATTGACGGCTCTGGATATAATGTGGCAGGTGAGCTTGGAGGGATACAACGTGGGTGCACCAATTGACTTAGTGAAGTTGGATGGGACATGGCGCCTGCAATATACTTCTGCCCCTGATGTCCTCATTCTTCTGGAATCTTCTGCTAGGCTTCCTTTCTTGCAGGTAGGCGTTATGAAAGCCTAAATTTTACAAATTTTCATATCAGTAACACGAGCTTTGCACAGCCTGCTGAAATTTGTATTACCTTGTGCTGTATTTGGATGTTAAGATTTGAATCTCGGATTTAGATTTGTAATAAATACTTTGTATGAATGTGCATTAACGAGGATTTAAAGCAAATCCATCATAAGTTTGAAAGGCCGATTAATTAATGAAGATTTGAAATAACACCTAACTATATGTTATTTGAAATTCTTGCATTTAAAGTTTAATGATTCAAATCAAAATGCAAAATTAACTTAATTTCATTACCTTTTTTCTCTCCTTACATATGTACTGAAGAGGCATCATTTAACTTTCATCTCTCAAACCTGTTCTTTAAATATATGTATTTTGGTTATATTTTAGTCTGTCCATGAATGGCCTTCTTCAAATTGACGGTCAGTTGGCAGATGAGAAATTTTCTTGTTCTTTTTCACTTTTTCTTTTTATTTGTTCTTTTCACACTTTTATCTTGTTCTTCTTTTTCCTTTTTTAATAATGTATCCTTGAATGTGAGAATAGGTTGGGCAGATCTTCCAGAAGTTTGAATGTCGAGATCAGTCAAGTGGAGGCATCATTCGTAATGTTGTAAGATGGAGTATTCCAACAGTATTTGAGGTAAACTTTGGCTTTCTGTCTACTGCGTTATCTTCAATTTTATTGGAATCTTATTGTGGTTATCAGTATTTAATCAAGCAAAGCTGCATGCTTAACTTTGCGACACTGTAAATCTATACATATTAACTCCGTTAATGTCTAATTAACAGTTCTAGAATATGCTTTGCTATTACAAACTATTTCTGGCTCATATGTGTCCTTGTTATTCTTGATGAAAAAAATTGTAGAGATGTTTGGATAGTCCTTACTGTTAAAACGAAATATTATTTTCTATCAATACCTTTTTTGATTTTATTTTACAGGAACAAGACGGTGCTACTCTCCTTGTTTCTGCAAAATTTGATGTTGTTTCTGCACGGAACATCTATCTGCAATTTGAAGAGGTCAGCTTCTCTGTCCTCCATAAAACATGAAATCCAAAATGGTCGAGGTACATTGCATACAACTGTTTGAATGTATGAATAACCCTGTCCAAGATGTGCCACTTATAATGTTCCATTAATAATAGAACATTGCTATTTTGCGACTATTATCTTTATATCTCAACTAGTTCATTAGCTCTGAAGCCGCTTAAGTCTTTCATTCAATGCGAAATCATTGCATGACCTTTTCTCTTCCTGCACTGAATCTAGATTTTCCACATACTGCACTTGGCAGATAAGCATTCAAAATATCAAAATCAGCGAAGAGGTGCAAGCTTTAATAGCTCCAGCAATTTTGCCACGCTCATTCTTCAGTCTACAGGTAAATAACTTGCATCACTATTCCCATATTCCCGTGCTTAATCTCGAGTACTGCATGTGAATGGGAGATAATCGAATCTCTGATTCTCTTTGTATCTTCAACTTGATGATTCTCTCTGAATCAGAGTTGGTTGTTCTCTTTGAAGGGTATTATTAGTAACAAGCATTATAAATAATGCATATTTGCTTTAAAAACTTTTATTGTTGTCATATACATAATACTGGATTACTCTGTGAATCCTGATTTTAGTTTCCCTAATGTCTGAAATAACGAAATATTCAAGTAACTAACGACGCCAGTTAATGGTATCTTTGGTCTTTCTTTGAGTGCAGATCTTGCAGTTCATCCGCGCATTCAAAGCGCAAATTCCTGTAAGAAACCCAGGAAATCCAGGGAGGTATAACACGGCTTTGTATATTTTATGCCCAAAAATGTTTTCCTATATATACATAGATGGTGATATGTTCTTTGAATTACAGGCGAGCAGTGGGAGGACTGTACTACCTTTCCTATCTGGATAACAACATGATTTTAGGGCGTGCTGTTGGAGGCGGTGGAATATTTGTGTTCACTAAAGCCCAGCCTCTTGACCTATAAAAAACAAGCTTGATTTATTCTACTGTCTACTAGTAGTATTACGTTCTACACTGCATCTAGAAACCAAACACGTGAATTTGTACAAGGCAACAACAGAAAGTAAGGATTTCGAGTGGAGGTCAAGCGCATCCAGCCAGAAAGCAGAGCCTAGTGGCTGCAACCAGCACAGAGCATTTCTATGGAGTGACCAATGAGTTGATTTGCTGACCCTTGGACTTGAACACACACAGCAAAAAGTCATTAAAAGAAGGAAAAAGAAGAAGAGAAATCCCTCTGCGTCTCCAGCATGCTTTATCTATTTATATTCATACTTTTTCTGTATTTAAGTGCTCTTAAGATTTGGATGTAAATTTAAGTGGAGAAACCATTTGAATATTCACAGCTGAATTATGGCTGCTTTCATGGATGCAAGTCTACATACATGATTAATTGGAGGCAATTGGTCATAACATTTACAACTTGTAAATAGAGTTTCAATCTCAAAAATGTATAAAAAAAAAAAAAAAAAGACAAAAAGAAAAAAAAGATCCACCAAACAAACGATATGAAAAGGATCATTTCTTTTGCCGCATATCTCTTAACATATTTTCTTTTTCAGCAGATGTTTACTTTACTCCAGCTTTCTGTAGCCTTTTGAAATATATTTGGGAATTGAATTCTCAGGATGATGATGTTCCAATTGCTTTTCCAGATTTACATGCAGAGATTTGTTTGTTGACGAAACTTTCGGATTCCCTTTGTTTTTTAACCAAGCAAACTATTCCAACGTTCTTTCAGGGCCTCCTCTGCCTTTCCGCAGGGTATAGCCTGCAGTCTGAATCTGCCATCAAGAGGTGTTTCTATAACAAGGCCCAATCTAAGTAATGTGTTCGCTGCCTTGTCAATCGGCATTTCAACCTGCATTTATTCCAAGCACAAAAATTTAAGTATAACAAAATTAGCCAGTATAGATAAATAATGCCCTCATTGATTTACCTTTGCTTTAAAGGCGTCATACATAAATCTCTCACATTCATCACAGAGACCTTGTCGACAAATGCTCTGCAGTAAGAACAATAACTAACTCCATTCACATAAGAGATGATATATGCAGCAAAGTTCACAAGAACAAATTCTTGCAGGGTCTCAATGTAGTGGATGATTAAAAATAGTATAAGAAGGGCAGACCTGGCCATTCTTTGCTTTAAGCAGGATTGCGTATGTTAAAATAGCTTCCTTATACTGCAAAATATAGGTTTGGAAGAGAGGGAATTTAATTAGGAGACATAAAATATTTCGTAGAAAACAAAAGTACAATATATGTGCAAGTCGAGCACAAAAGATAGAGCAAAAGTGACTCCTGACTTGCAACGCCTAATGAGGACTAGTCAAGAAATTTCAACTATTTCTCCCATGCCTTCTGAAAATTCTCATATTAGCAAAAGCCAAAACATAAAAATGCAACAAAAATATTAAATTTGACAATTAACAAGTTTCTACAATCTATTATTAGTCTGTATCCACATTTGATAAGAAAAATTATGAGGAATTATAAAGAGTTTCTCACTTGTTGCTGTTCAGAAGCATCGAGGAGAAAATGAACTGAACCAAAACCACTTGCAAGTGTTTTCTCATAAAGTGTCCTGTTAACAAGTAGCTGTAGTAATGGAATTTTTTAAGAAACTATAGAACACATTGTAACTTAATAATTATTAAGTGTAGTTATTAACTGAGATAACAGTAATCTTGCATAATGGTTATTAACTCACTTGATATCTATCCCATGTCTGTTTGTAACCCAAAGCCACACGCGTCACATAGATTATAAGTGCAGTGATGGCAATTACATCAAGAAATATTGCCGACCTGCATCATAGGAAACACAAAAAGGTAAATGTGTTATCAATTTTCTCAATGCACCTTCGAAGCATTAAGTGATTTCAAGAGCTGCAGCTAATCCATAGGTGGCAGAAAGTCCAGATCAAATTTAGAAGTTCTAATATGCTGCAGAAAGAACTGCTAATAATATCCATCTTTCTTTTGTCTTTTGACTTTCACAATGGACTTAATATTTTATTTTAATCACCCCAATAAAATACATGAAATATTTTATATGTGATATTTAAAAACAGCCAAATAAACCATGAAAACTACATACGGGGAATATAATATATTTTCGAATTTGTAATTGATGAAGTATGCTGAAAGTCCCAATATGGTGGCTGCATCCAAGCGTACCTACAGATTCATGATATCCTGTCAAGAAGCTACGAAACAATATTATATCTGTTGCCTGCAGCTTTAAAACTTTCCATATTGTTTACAGTGCTCTTAACCATGTAATAAAGAGATATTTAAGTTGTACGTACTGTGTCTATGATGCGGAAAGAAAGCTTTTTATGAGGAAAAATGACCTGCAAAAGATTTGATACCAATTTGAAATTTTATACGTAAATACTTGAATGAATCATCACCGTCTGAAAATGAGAACAATAATAGAAAGCATAAACGGACATTTCAGTGTTAAAGTAATTACTGGCAGATCTGGAATAGGGATTTTCTCATAGATCTTTAATTGCAAGGATGGAACCTCAGCTGTGTCCTTAGTGTCACTTTCAGTCACTTCCTTGGTATAAAGCAAAATCAATTCTTCAAATGCAGGTTCCTGATCAGGAAAGAGACTGGTCTTTAAGAACAATATACATGTACTTGATCTCATACAATGTATGTTAGAAACATAACTTTAGCAATACTGCTTATTTTTGAGATTGTCACACATTTGCACAACCAAAGAAGGGAAAACTATTACATCAATATTTTGAATTATTACATTGTGAAACAAATTTGGTACAAGAAGTTAAGGATTTTGTGAACAAGGAATACCTCGAGGATTGCCTGCGAGAGAAGAATGGAAAATGAAGTTTTTATCATTTTCCAAAGATCATTTCCACAGAATTTTCTTGTAGCAGGTCTCCATATATCACTAAGCGATATCCTCGATAAGAAAATTGGCCTGAGTGAATAGTTCTTCTATTACAAGTGATTCAGGTGATAATGATATATCACAAAATATCAGATATATTAAAATACGTCAGTGTCAAACACTGTTAAAAAAAAAAAGAGAATTAGAAAAAGACATGTTTTAAGATGCTATGGATGTTACATAAACTTGGCCTTTGGTTTTGCAAATTGGTTCTGAGAATTTTATGACTTCCAGCAGATTTCCAACTCTAGGAATTCTAAATTATTTATTCATGCAAAGCTAACATCTATATGTTCAACATGTAGTTGAATCCCTTTGTGCCTAGTCGATCAAGGCAGTGTCCACGGTAATTATTTATTAATTATTATCAATTATTATCTAATTTAATTATTGTTTTAAGTTTTGTAGACTGCTGGAATGGAAATATCATTTATGAAAACAGCATTCAATTAGTAACCAGTCCATCTAATTTTTACCAGCTAGCCCCTCCTCATCCTACCTCTTCACATCCCATGCATGAGCTAAATGGATAGCATTCTTTGGGTGACAAGTACTTGATATTAAATAGAGTCTATGCAACGGCAAAGTATGGTAAATCAATTTAAACTAGTAAATACCAAAACTCAAGAAAAAGCACACCAATTTTCTAAAAGAACATTAAACTGCAGTTAATGCACCTAAATAACATTGGAATCAGTCATAAAAATTAGTAAATTTTATTGTAGGGAGTAATTTTTCTTTCACACCTGGAAGGATCAAAATCAGGAGAAGTTTAACTTAACATATCTGAGAAGATAGCATGATGGGATGAGCGCATAATTTCAATTTCAAATGTTTTTTACCTCAAATGAGGTTCAGAAGCATTATTATCATTGTCAAGTTCAAATGGTGTTTCTGGTATAGGAGGCACAAAGCCAATCCAAGCAAGCAACTTCTTAAGTAGCCTTCCACGGGGACCAACTGGTGAAAGAAACCCTTCATAGCGACTCACTGCCCTCTGCGCTGCAAGCCAAATAGGAACATCACTATCTGATAATTGATCCATTCCAAGTGGATTATCAGAGTCTTGTTCTCTAGTGGAATATAATTTCCGAAAAAGAGATAGTTCCTCCAGCCAAAGCGTCACTCTCTTGACCCAATCTTGTACTTCTTGTGTTTGAGACGAATTTATGATCGCCTATCCCAAGGAAACATGAATAAAGTATGTCAAGCTTAATAATCTAGAATAACAGCATTAAGCAATTCATAACAATCTATTGCAACAAGAATTAAATGACTGATTGAAGATAATAAAACTGAGTTTCCATAATCTGTTGAGCACTTCTTCAACTTCAAGGAATTGCTTTACATACTGCTCCAACAAGTTCAAAAATGTAGATGCTAATTTTCGTAAATTGAGATCAGATATCCAGCTTTTGGCTATTCAATATAGTGATTAGTTATCAATTGCCAGTGTCACATTGGCTTCCAACAAACAGCACTAAAGCAATCAAGCAAAGGCAACTACCTCTTTCATCCATTTGCCTAGTTTCCCCAGTGGTTTTGATACAAGGAAGAAGATTTTTTGCAGAAGCACAGATTGTATATAATCCAGTTTTTCAACAATCAAAAGACCTTTCTGTCTCTCAGTTGCATAACCCCTCCTGCACAAAGGAATAAAAATATATAGTTATGCCAGCACATGAGAATGCACGAGTCCAACTATGTCATCATGAAATCACACTAAAAGTATTGTAATGAAATAACCTAAATATAATTGCATTGGATTCAGATGCTTTCTGCCAATCCACATATATTGGCAAAGTAAGTAGGTAATCCGAATTCAAGGCAGATGTTAACATCAAGTCCCGAGCCGATAGTTCTTCAAACTGAGCATTATTAAGAAGCTGCATGAAAGCACGCTGGAAACGAGTAGCAACGGCGAGCCTATATAGCATATTGCAGCAGTGAGTAATTTTCCCTGGAACACAAAACTAAATATATGTAGCATCCTGTAATAACAACAAGCTGACCTGGACTCCCCATTGGAACATGTCTTGTTAATTATTTTAGCTGAAGAACCTAAGAAATTCCTCAAATCCAAACCATAATTGAAATTCAGTTGCATGTCAAATTCAGTCTCCTCCCCGTTGATGCTATCATTAGCAGAGTCTGCACTGACTCCAGATTTTTCATCTGTGCCGGCAAACACTTTATCACTGGTTTCCTCATAATGTGTGAGGAAATAATCAGTTCGCATTTCTTCTAAAATAGTTTTATGCTCAGCGTGAATAATAGAATCCAAGCGCCTGTAGGTAATTACACAAATTCTTAATGGAAATGAGAATATTATAATTAAAAGAAGAATTAAAAGCAAATTGAAGGCTTACGAAGAGAGTAGAAGAAACTGATTAACATCATCTTGAGAATTAAAAAACTTTAATACGATCGCATCCAAAAGCTCTGCTTTAGAAACTGGTATGTATTTTTGCCTTGAAACTCGAATTTTCGAAATCCCCTTCTCCTTCTCCTCCTCCTCATCCTCTTCTTCTTGCTTATCGCTTGGAAGTTGATCATTTTCATCACTCTGCTGCATTAATGGAAGAACCTCTCGCATAGGAGGCGTCGACTCATCCGTAGACAACTCCTGGAATCTTAGAGAGCAGCGAGGAGATGCTGAGAAATAAGCGCATTTTGACGCTGCACGGCATGAGAAGAGAGAGGGAGGTGCTGCTGGGAACTGCGACGAGCATGATGATGACGATGATAAAGCATTGGCGCTGGCGAGACTTCGCAAAGATAACATGGATCATCAAGTAATTTAAAAAACTTTAAAACTTCGATTTATTCTTAGATTACATGGCTGAAGATGGAAATTGAAAAGCTTCAACAAAGAGATGGAGGGAATATTTAACGGTTGGAAGCATGGGCGACGCGTGTGCGGATTTCTCCGCCAAATCTTTGGATAAGGTAAATATAGGGCTGGGCTTACATTGGACAACCAAATCAGGAATTAAATCATTACCTGCTACCTTCTTTTTCTTTTTTTTTAATTTCTTTTACTCTTTCTGTGAAGTGTGGGATTATCCTCTAAAATCCTTTTTTTGTTTTTGAAATTTTATGTACCAGTCGAGGCCACCATAAATGCGTAGGTAGAATTCGGGTCACCACTTCATTTATATAACTTTTTAAGACAATCTTCAGTCGAAAATTGTGGTAAAACTCTAAATTACTTGCAGCAATTTGAAATGAACAGAAGGTGAGATTAGCACGGTTCCTCTCCATAATGCAATAGAAAGTTACCTAGAAATGCGATGTGGATAGAAATATTTGGAAAAGAACGAACCAATTTCAATTGGTACACACACACACACACACACACACACACACACAAACACACCCCATCAGCAATTGATTATGGTCTAACGATCTGAAGCAAAGACGGTGCATTTCAAAGATGGGGTTACCTTCTTCTCATCCATGTTGGCTGTTGTCAGTTTGGTTATTGATACTGGCATTGTAAGGCAGCAAGCCATATATACATATGCCCAACTAGAAAATGAATCATGAGTGCATACCACCAACATGGATTATCTTGGCGCCAATTCGATTATCCTCAAGATGGGAATGTTCCTTTACCACTATACTTTCATTTACATATTTGAGAAGCATATAATACAGATTGATTTTATGAAAACCATAGAATGAAATTTTATACCGAGTAAGAATACCTACTTCTTTTCAAGTCCAAGACGTGTTTTTTCACGGTTACTTGTTAATGGGCATATCTTTAAACCTTGTCAATTTTATCTTCACTGCTTTTGAACCCTCTCCCAAATGTTGATTAGAACTCAGATCAGCTCCTGCTGTTACATTCCTGCCGGTGTCCACTGAACTGATCTTGGATAGACCCTTTCTTCGCTTGTATGTCAAAGGAAGCACAGCTTCATCTTTAAACCTCTCCAAGACACTGGATTTACTTAATAGCTTCTCTGATCTGTTGCTAATGATGTCACTCTCACCTCTCATTGTATTTGAAGAAGCAACCATCATATTCTCCTGCTTACAACTATCATGGGCTGAAGTTCTGTAAACTGCTTCTGGAACTCTCGGATAGACAATAATACACTTTTCTTTCCCGAGCGCCATGTGCCGGTCCTCGCCATGATATTGAGTGTCAAATGGAAATGCTTCCAAGGATCTCTGGGAAAAGTCTTCAGTTCCTTTCTGCAAATTTGGCCGGAGACTTTCACCACCATAGGTGAACATCCTTACCCTTGGATCAACTGCCAGCTTATCATCCTCATCAAGATTCCTTCTCTCATTACCAGCAAAAAATTTGTGTTGTCCAAAAAAAGAACTGTCATCTGAAGGGGGAACTATTTGCCCCTCTATTATTCTGGCAGAGCTGTCTGATTGATATTTGCTTCTCATAGTACTTCCCTGCTGATTCAACAAACACTGAGGTTGTTGATTTAAAGTTGAATGAGTTCTGCTACCATCAACATTCTGCCTTAGAAGTGGCAATTCATAAAGGCTGGCTGTATCTGGAAACTGCAAATATGCTGGCAGTGAAGAAAACTTAAAATCAAAAGGACCTGGAGTCCTGCCTGGAAATGATGGCTGTACTCCTCTAGGAACCTTCTCTGATTGTTCCAACCAGACAGAAGGAACTTTAGGTACTATTTTCAACACTCCCTTGGGCACAGATCGAAATTTCTCTGAAAAATCACTGCCTGTTACTCTTTGGTTGCTGTTTGGTAATAAGCCATTCCCAGATGCCTTCATCTTGAGAACCCCCTTCCCTCTGCAGTTTGGAGCAACAGGTTTCATTCCATTGGCAGATAGAGCGGGCAAATCTTCCTTTTGTCTCTTGCTTTCCACTGATTTCATTTCCTTTATGTCCAAGCTAAACTCCTCACTCAATGGATGATCATCCTTGGGAAATTTGTTAAGATCAAGCAAATTGATGGCTCTTTGTTTTCTCCTTTTTGTCCACATAGAGATCCTTTCCTCAACACCCAAGCTCAACTCACACTGATCCCACAACCTTCTCATGTCTGTGAACGTTTGTGTCATCCTGTCATGGTATGATCTTAAAAAATAATAATACTTTGTCCTTTGTATAAACTGCAAACCTTCTCTGAATTGAGATACTTTTGGAGGATAATATCCACCTCTCAATCTATGGAAGAAAACATCCAAGGGATTCCCAAAAAATAGATCACTGCCATCAAAAAGCTCCTTCATAGTCAAACCAAAAGTCTGCTGGTCCATATCTGGAAGGTAAGCAGAAAGGTAGAACCTCTCTTCCTCTGTTAAACAAGAATTCCATGTGTCTAAAGACAATATTTCCCTCAAATCTGGCAGATCATAGAGTTCATATGGAATGCTGAACAGCTGACCTTCCACCATGCCAAGTTCACAGTGCAACTCAGTGAGCTCACAATCATCAGAATCATCTCCCAAATCTGCCCCCAAGAAAGGGATATCTTCCATTACCTTGTCGTCACCAATTGGTAAGGAAAAACTTTTACTGCTTCCCAAATGACGGCCAATCTTTTGAATTCCCATTGACACAGGAAGTTGTCTGAGCGCAATGATCTAGTTAGAGGAAGAAGTCAAATCCCAGGAAAATACCTGACTGCCACAATTAAAAACCCTGAAGAGAAGATGGCTAGCCATCAAAATCAGCTTTTTTTCTTTTTGAAACAATCAAAATCAGTTCTAAACAAGAAATCATTCAATATATTAAACCATGTAGCATTTGCTAGAAAAGACTCCTAAGATTATGCATACAAGAAAAGACACCATTCTATCCCATGAGTAACAAGAACATTACTTCCCTATGCACCAGTTACAGCTTCTAGGGTATCAAAACAAAAAATGCAATGCCAGCAATAAGTTACTTCCAATTTTCCAAAACTACCTACATTGTATGTACCATAACAAAAAAAAATACTCCAGTCGAGTGCAATGCATAAATGTGATAAACTGAAAGCTATAACAATGATGTGGCGCAAGATTTTGACCACCAAGCATGCAGCAAAATGTAAGCCGCCTTGAAGAATAACATTATCTATTTAGACATGCATATCTATATATCCATGGGTGTCAGGGGTGCTTGTTTAAATGTTTTCTGCATTTACAAGATTTATGGGAAGTGTAATGAAGATCATATTCTACAATATACATACAGCAAGCAGTGTGGTCTATGTAAACAAAGGCAAGCGCGTATGGACTATCATATTTCACCTACAGTAATTCCGATTACCCTCAGATCATATGCTACATAAAATTTGAGATTCTCATCTCCAATATAACATTCCAGTCATAAAAACCCCAATAAGTATAAAAAGTTCTATTGAGAAACTAGAGAAATAAGATTTTTGATACATAGTAACGAACCAGATACCAAAAGAACTAACAGATCAAAATCATCAACCAGTAACAGACAAGAAAAACAAGTGAAAACGAATAGAAGAAATTGCGGGAACAGGATTGAGAGAGAATAGAGTATCAAACCCCAATAAAGCATACAGCGATGGTTGAAAACGATGAAAAAGGAGACCCAAACAGCGCACCGGCTCCATTCGATTATAGTTCACGTTTACTTCTCACGCCTACCTTACTCCTCAATTCTTACAATTTGTTTTTACTTTTTCTTTTCCTCTTTTTTAGTTTCTTAACTTTTCCACTGTTTGTCCTGTGAGAAAATACCATAATCTGAAACAGCAAAAGTGACTATTGCTCTTCCTCAATCTAAAAGTTAATTTCAATTGATTTTAATTTTAGTTTTAATTACATTTCCTTTTCAGAATAAAAAGCTTAATTAACATTTAACAAACTAACCACTGTACAGGAAGCAGGCTTTTAGCCCCCCTTGTCTGGTTGTGATTCTTTTTAAGTGCTGACTTGTCAGTAGCCAAGTAAACAAACAATCTAAGGCCGTGTTTGCCTGTTGGAGAACACAATTACTTTCTAAATTGGTTTTGCAGAGTTATATTTGCTCCTCCGATTTTCGGTTTTTCATAATGTACATGTAACCCACAAACCTTTTTATCTTTAATGATTATTTATTATTATTGCTCATTCCATTTTGTAATAATTTAGAACTAATATGATAATTGTGAATATATTTTTGGTATGGTGTTATTTTAAGTTCCATGATCAACTTTAAAACTTATAGAAAAAAATACTAAAATTTAAAATTAGTGAAAAAGAAAAAGAAAATTAAACCATTCTTTATTTTATTTGTAATTAAAATTGTTGCCTCTTAATTACTTTATGATATATATATATTATATATTATATAGAATACAATTAATTTTGGAATTAATATTAGATTAAGGAAAAGAAATAGAATCTACTGTTTACTTATTTTGTTTTAAGAATTTATATTAGTATGGAAATATCAAGCCAAAAATATTTGCTGTGAATTGGGCTTTGGGCCGACCTATCGATTTATGTAAAGATCCGTCCAGCTGTCCTGGGCTTGGCCCCACCGGTTTTTTAGTTCTTTAAGAAATATTTCTTTTTATAAAGATAATTGCATTTTTACCTAAAAGAATACTCACAAAATTATTTTTTTATGAAAAATATATTTACAAAAATCTGTTCAATTGAAATATACTAAAAAATCAATTGAAAACATTAACCACTAAAAATCTTTATTAATATAATTTTTTCACTTATTTAAATACTTTTACTTTATTTATATTAATAGAATCTTTTTTCTTTTTCTTAATTTCAAAATGGAAATTATTATTTTTCTTTTAAAGTGGATAAAATTATTATTATTAAATTAAGACTCAATATATGATATTTTTCAACTTATAAATATAATTTTCAAGAAAAAATATATTTTAAATTTTTATAATTTATTCAACAGATAAATAATAATTTAAATAAAAGAATTAAAAATAAATATTTATATATTTGAAAATTAATAAAATATCAACTAAAATAGTTTAACTTAAAAATTAAAAAATATCAAATCAAAATAATTTAATTTTTGTAAAAAATTCAAAAATTAAAATTTTACATGGAAAAAGATCTAATAAATTCTAAGAAAAATCAAAATGATAATATTTTTTATTTTACTTCAAAAGAGTTGAAATAATAGAGATTAGAGAGAAAAAGAATTGATATCCAAAAAGACAATTCTACATATATATAAAAATCAACCAGACATCAACAATTACCAATCATAAAATTAATCACCCATCAATTAAATATCAACCAGAAATCAATAAAATTATTCAAAGTAACTATATAATATCCTAAATTTTCTGGACTTATTATATTCACAAAACTTAATTCATTCAAATTGGTAAATATAATATAGACATAAAGTAAATCGTCATTACAGTTAATAAATAAAAAAATCAAACTAAAATTATGCTACAGATATTTATATTGCGGTTCACATATTTTTTAATAAAATTAAACTAATAAATAATAAATATTTAGTGTCTAAACAATAAACATTTAATACATACCTAATAAATATAAATTAATAATTTAATACAAATTTAATAAACAAAAGTATCTAGTTTGGACCACAGATTTAGATGGTCCGGAGTCCATATTATAAAAATCCAATCATCCTGCACTTGCCTTTGGTGAACTTCATTTTAATAATATCTGCAGGATAAAAAAGAAAACTTTAATAGATTTTTGTGCTTTTGCTCGGTTGTAATATCTGCTGCAAGTGAGCTTAGTGGCAATATGTGTATCTGTTTGGTTCAGAATGTTTTAGTGGATTTCAAAAGCAAATGTAGTGCTGCCCATTTCAACTCATATACTTATGTCTTGAAAAGATAATTTATGTCCAATTAACGCATATATTAAAAAATGGCTTAATTCGTCAATAAATCCTGTTATTTAAATATACATTTTAAAATTCAGCATATAATTTATATATTTTTTAATTTTAATAATGTATTTTAGTATTAAACTAGTTTTTATGTCTGCCACCGGGCGAATTGTTATATAACGACTTACATAAAAATTAATTATTATATTTAATATTTAATTTAATTTATTATTTAATTAGAGATGACTCTTCAATAAAGAAATAGAAAAGTACAAAGTAATAGTAGAATAAATAATTAAAAATAATAGAATTACAAAAATATAAAATGACAGCTATTTTTACTTTATTTTAATGCATATGAACTATTATTAATTTTAACTATAAATATTATATATATAAAAAATTAATTTAAAATAACATAAAAATAAAAAATCAGTCTTAAAAATAATACAATTTAAATTTTTTAAGTAATAGAACAAAATAAAATATTTAATAACTAGAAATTCTATGATGCATAAAATATATCATTGATAGGATATATGAATTTATAAATAAAATTTATTAAAATTAAATTTTAATATTATTAAATAAAATAATTAAAAAATTACTAACATGAATAGTACATAATTATAAAACTTTTTAATAAATTAAAATAATTTTATTAAGCATTACCTTTTAAGAGTTTTTAAAAATAAGGGTACAAATTATTGTAAGGCCATTTCAAAAGCTTCTTTTTTTTGAATTCTCTTCCATCATTTGCTCTTTAATTTTACTGAAATATGAAAATAAAAATAAAATTAAAAATAAAGATATAAAAATAAAATTAAAAATAAAGATCGAAATGAAAAATATAGAATACATAAATGACAAAATGATGATTTACATTTAAATAATTGTGGTAATAAATAATGACTCGTTAATTATCAAAATGGAGATCACGAGACATAAAATTAACACAATATAAAAATTATAGATTATTAATAACATGTAAAATTAATAGAAAATGTGAATATAGTTATATTAATGTTAATTGACAATTAATATAGCTTTAAAGATAAAAAAAATAAAAATTATTCTTTCATAAGAAGTTAAAACTAAAAACTTACTTATATATATATATTAGTTTTTAACAAGCAATAGTTAGCAAAACGTATATATAAGACTTTCAACTTTTAGTTAAAATGCAATTAGATTTTTAAATTTTAAAGTAATTTGATTACACTTTTAAAGTCTGAAATACATAACAATTACACCCTCAATGTTAATTTCGTCTATTTTATAATGATATGAGACTCAATTAATCTAGTCTAATGCCTGCCATTTAAGCAAAAGTCATTTTGTGCGAACAAGATAGTTATAAAAATTAAACATTAACCTCCACATTTTACGATATCATTAGAAAATAAAATATATATATATATTATTAAGAAAAAAAACTATTATGCCAATTATCAACCTTTTATTCTAATTCTTATACAGAAATATACAAGATATAAAAATATTATTAGACAACATATAATTAAGAATAGAATAAAACTATATCCATAAAAGTGTATATACACATTTTTAATACTCTATTATACCTCTTTAATATAATTGTTACTTTTTAATAGGATCTTACTAAAGTATAGGTTATGAATTTTATAAATTCTTAGTCATAAATTTTTTAAACACTGTGTTGTAGGATACGAGGATTCTCGATTCCCTAATAATTCTTGCTAATCCACTCACTAATACCAGTCACACTTCTGATTTAAAAATTAATATATTACCGTCCGTTAATCCGAGAATAAATTCACTTTGAAGGAACACAGTTTTATAAATCGATTGGAATCACAGAAAGTTTATATATGCTTCGTCTAAAGCATTCGCCAATAGGGTCGGCATTTTCTTTTCCCTTTTTCGTTTTTTCTTTTTTGGTTAAGAGTCTCGGGCTTTTCACATTGGCTTTTCTTCTGCCTACAGTTTCTGTAAACCGTTTCCATTGACATCATTCATCACCAACGTGATCCTGATATTAGAGGTACATATTCTCATAGTCAACTCTGATCAAAATGAGAATTCTAAAATGGCCGACCAAATCCACCATGATCCATAAAAAGCAGAATAAAAAGACAATATAAGTGCACCTCCAAGCCTATTCATCTGTAAACCCAAACACCATCACAACAACATGATGGATAACCCGACTAATTACAGTAATGGCAATCCTTACCTCCAGATTGCTCCGGTGCATTCTAATGGATACGGGCCATCTAGCAGAAGTAAGCATGTGTGATGACAATGGTTGTTTTTGAAGTACTTTTCTTTTGTTGTCTGATTAATTAAAATTGGTTTTTGTGTTGATGTCAGGACCGATGAGTAGGATATGCGATGCGTTGAGCAGGTGTGGGAAAAGGGTTGACGATGTTACTAGAAAAGCTGAGGTTTTTGCTGATAACGTCTGGCATCATTGTAAGATTGTATGCGCATCTTCTAAAATTATGCTTGTCCTTGTTCATTTTATAGATTAAGCCTCTAGTTTGCTTTTGAGCCCTTGATTCTCTTGCTTGTCTAAAATGAACATAGTTGGAGAGCTTACCTCAACTTTTGGTAATTGAGCAAGCACCTTACCTCACCTAGTTTCTTGTAGTCATGATCAAACGGCAGTATGATTATTTGTTCTTGGTTGACATTACGAGATGCTTATTGAAGAATTCGTCATCATGCATGATTTTGCTTTATGTTCCTTTATTTTAGAAAAAGTAAACATGGAGTTTTTTTTTTTTTATAATAAATGGCTGTGATTTTGGAAGAATTTAGGGCAGGGCTCTGTTCAAAATTTTCCCTATAGTAATTGCTTTGCTTTGAGATAAAATGAGTTAGGCCCATTTGATAGGATATTCATATTCGAGCTTGTTATGGATGATGTGAACTTTAAAAGTTTATTACATGAAAGTTGATTTTCTCTTGTTGTTGTGTAATTTGGACTTGGAAGAAAATGTTTCCGTTGCTTTTTTTTTTTGGTTATAATTTGGAGGAAGAAAATAATTCATCTGTTGAAGGATGTTGACTGCACATCTGAAGGAATATATCTCTATTTATTTAGACTTTTTTAGATTCTTGAATTGCATAAATGCGCCCTTTAGATTACTATGAAAATGGAGGTTATTTTAGAAGCTAACATGTAACGTTATCCTTTGATAACCACAGTGAAAGTTAGCTCCAGTTTCACTGATGCAGCCATGGCAAGGATTTCTCAAGGGACAAAGGTACTCACTGAAGGAGGACATGATAAAGTATTCCAGCAGGCATTTGGGGTTTTGCCTGGAGAGAAGCTTTTAAAGGCTTATGTTTGCTATTTGTCAACTTCCTCTGGCCCTGTGATTGGAACACTTTATATATCCACTAAAAGAATGGCGTTTTCTAGTGATTATCCCTTCTGGTATTATTCTTCTACTGGGCAGCAGCAGCGGATGTATTACAAGGTATTATCTTCTACTTTCTTAACTTGTAGCAATGCAGTCAGTATACTACAAACTTTAGACTGGCATAAAAAAGGAACATGCTCCTGAGTATTGGATACTTTTGGATTGACAGTTCATCAATATTATAACAATGTCTTGCTAGTTATCATCCACGTCAATATTGGTTTGAGGCACCGAAAGTTAAGTAGAGTTATATAATATAAAATAAATTTTTATTGATGCTTTCAACTTTGAGTAGCTTGTTAGTGCACAATTATATGCATATTTCTTTTCGATTACCTTTTCCATTCATGATAACTACTTCTATGCTGCTTTGGTGGATTCCTTTTCCAAAAAATGATCTCTTTTGCCTCTAAAGATACTAAAGAACAAATTCCATCATTATACCCGACCTGAAATGAATTCTCTTTCGGTCAGCCCCAAATATTCTAATTTGGTTAGTATGGATGCTTAAATATAACTTTAGTATAAAGGAGCTAAAAAGACGTACCAATACGGAAATTACATCATACTTGGAGTCTCAAGTTGGGAGAAGCTCATTGAATAATTAGTTTACTTGCACATCCTTGTGTCCAAGCTATTAGAGTTGTTTGCAGGAAGCCATTGTACTAACTATTAAGTAGTTGAGTCTTTAACCTTTGGGTTGTCTAGCTATATATAAACTTCTGACATTGAAATATGTCAATGTCTAGGTGGTGGTGCAGCTTGATAAGTTAAGAACAGCAAACCCGTCTTCAAGCAGAATCAACCCTTCTGAAAAATACATCCAAATTGTGACAACAGATGGTCATGACTTCTGGTTTATGGGATTCGTATCATATGACAAAGCACTCAAGCAATTAACTGAGGCTTTACAGTGCTCTCGAGACTCTTCTGGGGATATCCCTCTTACTACTGTATAAGGCATGAAATCCCCTTCTTTCTTCCTTTCAACTAAATTGCTGATAGTGTGCCAAAGTAATGTTCAATGACGTAATGTAATGTTATAGTAAAAATCCGTATATTGCTATAATAAAATTAGGTGTGATGTCAGCAAAGGTAAGAGGTAACAACAGTCTTAGTTTTTAGTAGGAGTTAAAAGGATAGTGTTTAAAGGTTGTAATAGTAGCTTTAGTCTTTACTGATGTCTTAGGTGGGTCTTTATAGGAGTGATCATATCTGTCATGGTCCTGAGAATGAGGAGGGACGTGTTCCGGTTTTACAGGGGTACATAGTGCCCTGTGGCTGCAAGGTTTTGTGTGTTGCCTATTCTATGTTTATCGAATTAGTTCCGAGTTTACTGATAGAGGCGAGTTCATAACTTGCTTGAGAAGGCGAGTCTCCATCAAGGTGGATGGTCAGAGATTAATATACAATTTTTGAGCTTTGATCTTCTTGTAACTTTGCCTATTACAGGGTTATGCAATACAATGGTTTGAGTTTACTGATAACGTTTTACTACCCAATTGGTAATAAAAAAAGTCTACTACGCAAGGTGGACAGTCTAACTGTCGATTTTGTCTAAAATGTATTCATATTTAGTTTTTTCAAAAGTTATTTTAGGGACCTTCAAAAAATTTGTATAGTTCATGCATGTTACACTTTTTTATTTTAATTTTTTTATAATTTTAAATTGATATTAGTTTTACAATATATAGGTAAAATATTAGAAAATGAATAATTTTTAATTTAAGTAACAACTTGTAGATAATCCTACGCATGCTTTTTATAAAATTATTAGTATATAATATAATAAAGCTTTTAGCATAATTTTAGTAATTATAAAAAAATTTATGTTAATATATTATTAGATATTAGAAAATACTATTATTAAATATTAGAAAAAAAATTATATCATTCTAAACATCATTAATTGATTGTGTATTTAAATATGGGTCTACCATGCATTGTCATTCGAAATCAAAATATTGAGATTGGATTGGCGCATTGCTATTTGAAATTAATTGGGATTAGACTGATGCGTTGCTATTCGAAATCAAAGATATTATGGTTAGATTTGCCAATTAATTTCTAACTGAATAAAAAATATTATAAAATAGTAAATTTTGTGGAAGGTTATAAGTATAACAAGTGACCTTCAAATTTTATTTAAAAAAAAAGAAGGTGAAAGTATATTTTAGCTAAGAACGACAGTGTAATTGTCAACCATATGTGATTGGATTTTTCCATTCTTGTACTTGGCACTAGAAAGCATATGCAAGGAAATATTATAATACATAAGCATAAACGAGAAGATAATTTTATACAATACTTAATATAGGGAAAATTCTTTTGACATATCCAAGTAAGAAGATTAATTTATGAAGATTATAAGATTAATGCATAGAAAGTAATTTACATAAATAGAAAATTAATAAATTACTATTATAAAAATGGAAGCTAAATATTCGGTTTCCGATCCAACAAGTGATTGGTGTAAAGAATTATGTTTTATAATAATTTTATAATAGCAATACTTTTTTAATATAAAGTATAATTTTATTTTAGTATATGTGTAAATAAACTTTTTTTGTATTTAATACCTTTTGATATTTGTTATCTATTTGATAATTTCTAAATCTCAAATTTACTTCTAATAATAAGAATTAAAATAACAAATACTAATACTATCTTTGGTAAATATTTATTGAGAAATTTATTTTATTTAAATACAATTATATAATTTATGTGTTAAATAATAACTAGATTTACTTTAAATAAAATTATATTTGTATTTTAAATAAGTTATAATAAAAAATCTCATAAAGATAGAGAAGTGAGAGCAAAATTAAATAATATTAATCTCATAGAATATATTGCATTACTGAATCTATTTTGAAATTCTACATATTTTATTATAATTTAGTTTTGTTATAATAAATTATTTAAATTTAATGAGTTAAAATTCTAAATAAAAATTTTCACTTCAATCAATACATATAAATTTTAAATTTATAAATATCTCCCATAAAATTATTCTTTTCAACCAAACAAATTGTAAAAAAAAAAAAAAAGATAATTAACATTATTCTTCTAAATATTATCTCTAATAACTAATAATTATAAAATTGTTTAAAATTTTATAATTATTAGATAATAGAATTATTAAATATCCTAAGAGAAACAAAATTGATTTTTAAGAATTAATTAATTAAGTAAATTATTAATTTTATAAAATATTAAATATAAAAAAATGACTGCATATTTTAATTAATTTTAATTTATTAATTGAAAAAAAACCTGCTAAAACTCAAGAGAAAAACACCCAATTTTAACAATAACGAGAAATTGGCTTTCTAAGAGCAGTAACTTCAATTTTGAATATCAACTGTTTTTGTACTAAAAGAAAAATAAAAATTCACACAAAAATTTAAAGAAAGGATGAGATGACCGTCTATGTGTTGATGAAAAATTAATTCAATTTGTTAGTTTTAAAATGTATTGTAGTGCTTATACAAAATAAAAATAGTATTTCAACTCCAGTTTTTTAAAGGAAAATATAAAAAAATATTTATATTTTTTTATTTTTTATTAAATTTACGATATTTTTTTTATTTTTTTCAATTATCAAAAATATAATTTTTAGTTATTTTTTTATAATTTTTAATAAAACAACTAAAAATAATTAAATAAACTAAAAATACACCGTATTAAAACATAATTTTTTTTAAAAAAGTTTACAATGATTTCTTTAATTAATTTTAAGATATATCTTTTAAAAGATTTAAATTACCAAGATAACGGTATTTTTCTATTAAAAATAACTATAAAAAAATAATTCAGGATCAGAAAAGGGGCGTGGGATGACCATGCTGGCCCATAACGACTCGACGAATATGAAAACAAACCACAATAAATCATGGAGCCGCAGCACCGTGGGGCGACACCAATAGGGCCTTGCATTGGGCTTTAGCACCGTCCAAATGACGCAATCACAGTTCCTAAAAAATCGGGAAAGATTCCTACTTGATTTCATTGGTACTTCTTTCGTCTAACTCTCAACTTGCTTTGTACTATCTATCTGTATCTACCAATAAATTAATCAAAGCCTCATTAACCGAACACACTTTCCTTATTCGACGTTTACTATATAGCTCCTTCCTGCCTTGTTGATACTGCGGCAGTTGCTTTGGAGAAGCAAAAATGGCAGCTTCTATCTTATCCTCCTTCGCTCTTTTGCTGTTTCTTGTGGCTCTCTCCTCTTTTCACTCCCGGGTACCTATTATTGTTGTTATTAGTATTTCTTTTGTCTGGTTTATA
The DNA here is from genome assembly GCF_019578655.1 of Ricinus communis. Lineage (NCBI taxonomy): Eukaryota > Viridiplantae > Streptophyta > Magnoliopsida > Malpighiales > Euphorbiaceae > Ricinus > Ricinus communis. The sequence continues at coordinate 9,518,260 of NC_063256.1, read as the reverse complement.
AAGTTTCTGATCGTGCTGATTAAATTTAGTTTTGGATTTGAAATTAAGAATGACGAGATTGTTTTAACTCATCGATTTCGATTTCTGTAGCTTGAATTTAAGAGTTGATGAAGTTATTTCAACGGATTGATTTCGATTTTGTACCTATGTCATCTGTGCCGAAAGTAAAATTTCATGTAACCGAAGTTTTATTTGAACTAAAAATGTAAAGGAACGTACCTATTTATGCTACTGTGATGATCACCTCTCTAATAAGCACTGTAAAGCCACATGAATTTATCTTATATAGGAGTGTTTAGAGTTTGTGGATTTATGTTGCGCCTTTTGTTGCTGTTGTTGTCTTGTGCTTGCTCCTTTGCATACCCTGATAAGAGGAGGATGTTCATTCTTGAATGTTCTTCAAATCTTGTTCTGAGTTTTGATTCTTTTGGAGGTTACTGTTTGACTTTTTAAACATCCTAAATGCTGTTGACACTGTCAACAGGTGATCTCAACAGAACTAGATTCCAAGCTGAAGCTGAACTCTAGGATCCTTCAGGTATTTTTCTTTGCTGCCGATCATTGGAATCCAAAAGCTTTATTCTGTAGAGCAAGTCATTTAATTGCTTTTTCTGACTTCGACGAGCAGGAGTCAATAATTAAGAAAGTAAATGAAAACCCTGATGCTGGATGGGAAGCTGCCATGAATCCTCAACTTTCCAACTTCACTGTGAGCTTTAACTCATCAGAGGCCAACATCTTTTTCTAAGTCCATTTGTCTACAGTTAACACATACTTCTATATTTTGCTGCGTAGGTTGGCCAATTCAAGTATCTTCTTGGAGCCAAGCCAACTCCCAAAAAGGAACTGATGGGTGTTCCTATGATAAGTCATCCAAAAACCTTAAAGTTGCCAAAAGAATTTGATGCAAGAACAGCTTGGCCACATTGCAGTACCATTGGAAAAATTCTAGGTCAGCTGCTTTCTTTCTATAATATATTTTCAATTTTCTTCTTCCTTTTTCTTGAGGTGCTGATGTTTCCACTATGTATGCCAAATGCTTGATTCTGGATCAATTTCCTCATCAAAGATCAGGTAAAATCTGGTTCTATTGTTTTCTCAGTCAACTCACTCAACATGAGTTCTACATATTCTGAGTTCGTCTGTATATGACAATCCAGGGTCATTGTGGATCCTGTTGGGCATTTGGTGCTGTTGAATCACTATCTGATCGATTTTGTATCCATTTTGGCATGGTAACTAGCTAGCTATATTCACTAAATCTCCTGTTAAACTTCACTAGCTGTGTTGTCCATTACAAACATATCTTTTGTTTTGCCACAGAATATATCATTGTCTGTCAATGATCTCTTGGCATGCTGTGGCTTTTTGTGTGGAGATGGTTGTGATGGAGGGTATCCGATGTATGCATGGAGATACTTTGTCCACCACGGGGTTGTCACTGAGGAGGTACAAATTTCTGTGTTTGCCTGTTTCCTTGGTTCTTCTGTTTTCCCCTGCACTGGAGATTGTTAAATTGGAAGCTAAGGGTTCTTGTAATGTCATGTTTCTTTTTTGATGACTTCATGAATATAATTATTTGATGCAATGGCTTCTTCTCTTGTTTTTAAATATTTCTTCTAAAAATCTGCAAACTGTTTACATCTGACAGTGTGACCCATATTTTGATAACATTGGCTGTTCCCACCCTGGTTGTGAGCCTGGATTTCCAACTCCAAAGTGTGTGAGAAAGTGCATTGATAAGAATCAGCTCTGGAGGCAGTCAAAGCATTACAGCGTTAATGCATATAGAATTAGTTCTGATCCCCATGATGTTATGGCTGAAGTTTATAAGAATGGACCAGTAGAGGTTTCTTTCACTGTTTATGAGGTAACATATCAATTCGTGTCTTCTTGTTTGCTTGCATTAACTTCTTTGTATGTGAATATAAGCTTATTTCTTTTGCTGTTCTATCCCTGCTGTAATCCTTAACCATAATTAAGTGAGCTGAAGAAATCTTGAGCCAGCTTCACATGTAGATGTAGGAAGAACCTCAATGGGAGTTTTCATATATTGGATGCCTGAAATATGATTATCTTTTCCATGTATATTAGATACTCGAACTTTTCATGATAATAGCTCTTGGTAGAATTACTTTTTTGAAGCTACTGCTTTGCGTTCTACAGGATTTTGCTCATTATAAATCTGGAGTTTATAAGCACATTACAGGTGAAGTAATGGGAGGTCATGCAGTTAAGCTTATTGGGTGGGGGACTTCTGATAATGGAGAGGATTATTGGGTATGCGTGATTAGCTAACTTTTTTGCAGATATTTTAGCTATGACCTTATAAGGATGTTGGTATAATTGTGCACTTTTCTTTCTTGCAGCTTCTTGCAAACCAGTGGAATAGAGGCTGGGGAGATGTATGTTCCTATAATAAGTTTCTTGCTGATGAATCACGCTACTTTCCCTTCTTTTGTTTTTCTCTTCATCCTTTTATTCCCCTGCTCTCAAATTTTCACAAATTTTTATTTCGAATGACAGGATGGTTACTTTAAGATAAGGAGAGGAACAAATGAGTGTGGTATTGAAGATGATGCGGTTGCTGGTTTGCCTTCAGCCAGAAATCTTGATCTTGTTAGAGAGGTTGCCAGCATGGATGCTCTTGAAGATGCTTTTGCTTGATAGTAGATCATTGTACTTGCAAGTTCTGTAATTTACGCATCAGTCATGAGTTACAGAGATATGTTATGGGTGTGTCTGCTGTTCAGGCATGAAACGAAACCATATTTATGAATCCATGCTGTGTTGGTGCTTATATCAACTAGACATTTGTTGTGAATGCAAGAAAGGAACAAATCTGTAAATAATGTAATTGTCACACATAGTATAAGAGTCAACTGCTTTCTGCTTTCACATTGCTTTTACATTAGGCACTTATGAAATGTTTGGAAGGATGTCCAAATTAATAAGATAGTCCTGCTTTATGAAGAAAATGGGAAGTTTCTGCAGAAATAGCTCTAATTGTCAGTAGCATAAGCCCTAACCCGAGAGATGGAATCTAATCGTGGTACGCCCAACAGAAGGAGTACATGTGGTCGGCTAGCAAGCGAGTCAAATACTGTTTAAGGATAAGGTAGTGACTCTTCCTTTTGCTTTTTTCCCCGGAGGTGGGGGCTATATAGGAAAACATTGTAGGTAATAATATTTTTGTTTTTGCACTTACAGCCAGCATGTTCATTGTAGGCTTAGTATTCCGTTTTATAATGTTATATTTTCCCCTCATCATTCCAACAGAAAATTACTTCTTTCCTCACATCATCAATTTTTCTGCCTCACTAAAAAGCTAGATTAAAATAACTTTTATGGATAAATATTTAAAATTAATTACAACGAAATTGAATAAAATTTATTGTAATCTTTTTTAATTATTAAGAGTTATATTTGATAATTTACATAATTTTTATTGAAAATATAATGTAACACATATGAGAATATTTTTAAATATATTTTACACTCTAAATGATAGTTTAACATATTAACAATAACGTTTATAAAATTTACTGAATAGTTGCTATTAACTATTATCTATTATATGTCGGCTATAACAAGAGCATTCTTAATTTATTTTAAAGAATATAATTTTTATAATAAAGAGCATTTTAAGGAATATAAAAATATAAATAGTAAATTTGTTATTTAAGTCGAATAGACTCTTTATATCTTGCCTTTATTTCTATAAGTATTAGTAGTTTTAGTTTCTCTTTCATTTTCTTTTTAGTTTTTACCAATGGAGAGTAAAAATAACAAATATCAATTATATCAAATGCATAAGAATTTATAGTTCATTTATTAAATATAGAGTAGAAAGTGAAGTTCGACTTTTTATATGTAGAAAGCTAAATTAATTTTTTATTTTATATTTAAAAAATAAAAAATACATTAAAATGTCATTCTATACTATGATTTTTTAAAATAAAAGAATTAACATATATAAAAAATACATTACAGATACTCTCATGCGGCTGCTACAAATTACTAAACAGCTCCTTAGGCATGAAATGATTTTATAATGGTCAAATAAAAGGATTGAAGAAAAAAGATACAACAGTTATATCTGTGAGTTATAAAATATAAAAACAGAGAAGATAAAAAATTAATTGAAATTTTGCATACTTTCCACTAAAGAGTCTGCAAGTACTTATATAAGAGAGAAACAAAATTGCTAAGTAGTGCAAACTGAAAAATAGCTAACAGTAGACTAGAAAATGAATAGAAAAAAGCCAACAACATTTGAAACAAGTCTTCCCATAACAATGAATAGAAAAAAGCCAACAACATTTGAAACAAGTCTTCCCATAACAGATTGAAAATATATCTTCACGCCCCTTTATTCTAGCTAATTAATTGAAGACTAATTCCTATCAGTTGGCAGCTTGCGTAGATATCTTAACATCCCCCTTCAAACTCGAGGGTACCATCCGGAGACCGACTTTGTCACGCAGAAAGAGAAACCGAGAATGTGTAAGAGGCTTAGTGAACAAATCAGCTACCTGATCATAGGAGGGAATGAACCGAACATCAAGTTTACGATTAAGGATCTTATTACGAACAAAATGAACATCGATCTCTATATGTTTCGTCCTGGCATGAAAAACAGGATTAGAAGCAAGAGCATTGGCACTCATATTATCACACCAAGTAACACGAACACCAATTTCAGGGATGCCAATTTCTTTGTACAATGACTGTATCCATGTTATTTCAGCAGCTACATGTGCAAGAGCACGATATTCAGCCTCTGTACTTGAACGAGCAACAACACTTTGCTTTTTTGAAGACCATGAAACCATCGTTTCACTAAGGAAACACACAATAACCAGCAACAAAGCGTCGATCATCAGGACACGATGCCCAATCCGCATCCGAAAAACCCATTAGATTGACTCGTTTATTGCATTGGATATGTAACCCAAGATGAAGAGAGCCATGAAGATACCTGAACACACGTTTTAAGAGTTTCCAATGTGCATCGGTAGGAGCTGATAAAAATTGACTTAATCTATTGACAATAAAGGCAATGTCTGGCCTTGTGTGAGTAAGACACTGAAGGCACCAATAGCACTACGATACATTGTAGGATTAGCTAAATGACTGCTATCATTTGCACTGATGAGTTTGCTTGTGCTCATAGGTGTGGGACATGACTTGCACTTTGCCATATCAAACTTGGACAAAAGATTTGTAATGTACCGAGTTTGAGAAAGAAACAAACCAGAATGATCTCGACACACCTCAATACCAAGAAAATGATAAAGATCACCAAGATCTTTAAGAGAAAACTTTTGATTCAGCTGTTGGATGAAGTTTTGCATCAAAGATATATTATTACCTGTAATGGATATCGTCAACATAAACAAAAGTTAAAATTATGTGTTTGCTGGTGCGATAGAAGAAAAGAGAAGAATCACACTAAGATTGCGTGAAATTCTAGCTACAAAGAATGTGTTTTAAGCGATCATACCAAGCTCGAGGTGCTTGTTTCAAACCATAAAGTGCCTTGTCAAGTTTACAAACATGATGGGTCTTTTTCGGGTCAATGAATCCTTCAGGCTGGCTCATATAAACACATTCAGAAAGTTTGCCATTCAAGAAAGCGTTATCGACATCAAGTTACTTAATATTCCAATTTTTCAAAATAACAATAGTGAGAATGATTCGAATTGTGGAAGCTTTTATGACAGGACTAAAAGTCTCAGTGTAGTCTATCCCTGGTGTTTGAAGATATCCCTTTGCAACAAGACGCGCCTTATATTTCTGTAGAGAACCATCAACATTGTGTTTGAGACGAAAGACCCATCTGTTGCTCACAACATTCATGTTTGGAGAAAAAGGAACCAATTTCTATGTCTGATTCTTGACAAGAGCATCTAACTCTTCATGCATAGCTGCTGTCCAATTAGCATCTTGAAGAGCTTCTTTGACTGAAGTTGGCTCAGAGACAGAAGATTTGGTTGTTGTATGGATAAAGGACTTCGGTTTGAAAATTCCAGCTTTTCCTCATATGATCATGCTATGAGTCTCTGCATACTGTTTTGCTCTTCTTTTCGGTGCAAAAACTGAAACTTGAGGATCAATTTGCTCATCATTCAGATTTGAAGCAGTAACAGACTCTGGCGAAGCATTTTGATATGTTTGATGCGAAGCAACTTGTGTATCAGTTGTACAAGAGATCTCCATCTCACTTGGCTGATTTGAAGATTTGTCACTTTGATGTTGTAAGTTTTCAGACTGAGTTGGTGCAGGTCCTTCATCAAGAGATGCTTGCAGATGATTTATACCAATTAAACCTTCACCTGTAGACTCTAAGAACGGAAAAGACCAACTAGACTGAGGAGAACAGATTACAATGACATCTTTGGAAGTCTGATTTGTGAGAAAATTTGAATTTTCAAAAGGAAAGTCATTTTCATTAAAAATAATATTTTGTGAAACATAGACTCTTCCACTGGGACTTAAACAGAGATATCCTTTATGACTTTGACTATATCCTAAGAATACACTTTTAATGGAATGAAACTAAAATTTGTTTCTTTGATATGGCCTAAGGCAAGGAAAACATGCACAACCAAACACATTGAGAAAATTGTAGTTCGGTTTTTGAGAAAATAAAACTTGAATTGGAGACTGAAGTTTGAGAACAGGTGTGGGCATCCTATTTATAAGATAAACTACAGTTTGAAAAGCATACCACCAATATTTAAGAGGCATCTTAGCTTGAGCTAGTAAGGTGAGTCCGGTCTCGACAATATGCCTATGTTTCCTCTCTGCTCTACCATTTTGAGAAGATGTGTGAGGACATGGCTGTATGAATTCTATTCCACATTGTTCTAAAACCTTTGTAAAACTTTTATACTCACCTCCCAATCAGATTGGACAATTTTAATTTTCTTATCAAACTTGTTTTCTACCAATCTTTTAAATTTAACAAACATTTCTATTTCTTCACTTTTATTTTTCAAAGGATATATTCAGGTGTACCTACTGTAGTCATCTAGGAAATGTATGTAATATCTGAAACCTTCAGAAGATATTATGGGTGCAGGTCCCCACAAATCCGTGTGAATTAATTCAATAGGTGATTTTGCATGATATGAAGAGACAGGAAAGAGTAAAGCATGAGATTTTCTATATTGGCAAGCATCACAAAAGAAAATATTAAAAACCATGGACTGATTACATGACTTCAAAATTTCAGACAAGACTTTATGAGAAGGGTAACCAAATCTCATATGCAACAGTTTATTATTCAAATTCGAAATACTAGACTCAAACAAAACAGGTAACTTAGTTTTAGCACCAAGTGATTTGGAGAAGTTAAACGATGATGCTGATTTCGTGACTTGATTCGGAAGATCTAATTGATATAAGCCATCTTTAAGCATCCCTTGAAGTAGAACCTATCCCGTTTCCTTGTCCTTGACAAAACAACAATTAGAGTGAAACTCAACAAATACATTGTTATCAAAAGTTAATCGAGAAACACTAAGCAAATTTTTCTTGATAGAAGGCACATGCAAAACATTTTTTAATTTCAAAGTCCTTCTATTCAAAGATGGCAGACAAATAATACCAGTATGAGCAATAAATAGTTTTGAGCCATTTCCATCCGTTAATTTTTCCTTACCAGAATATTCTTCTGCATTGGTGAGACGATTCGAGTCATTGGTGACATTGTTACTTGCTCCACTGTCCATAAACCAACCAGGATCGGGTTTAGAATCAAGGGTGCTTATAAATGCAGAGGCCTGTAAAGTGCTCTCTTGCTTTCCTTTCACATGTTGTGAAGTACTTCCCATAAAATTTTCATCATCTCTGCTCCAACAATAAGCAGCAGTGTGTCCAAGCTTTCCACAAATTTGACATACAAGCCTAGAGTTATTGGTTCTATCGCTATGGCCTCTTCTTCTGCCATTTCCATTTCTGGGATTTCCTTTGCCTAAAGAATAACCATTGTTTCTGTTATTTGAAGTGGTTCTGCTTGTAAGTGCAGCAGTTGGTTGAGTCGCTTGTACTCCTGCCATGCTCAAACGGGCTGCATTTAATTGCTCTAGTTGACTTTCAAAAGTCATTAAGGTAGACTGCAGCTCTCCCCAAGTAATATATTCTCTTCCTGTGATTTGAACTATAATTGAATTGTAATCTTCATCCAGTCCAGCAAGAACTTGATTGATGAGATCAGAATTTTCAACTGTTTTTCCTGCTAAAGCCAAATTATCGGCAATTGACTTCACCGAATGGAGATATTCTTCAATTTTCATTGATCCTTTTCTAACCTTTTGCAATTCTCCAGTTAGAGAAATAATACGAGATCTATTTTGCATTCCAAAATATTCTTTAATACCTCTCAAAAGGTCCTTGTAGGTTGTGAAACCCATCACATAAGCTGCAATCCGTGGTTACATTGAGTTATACCGCCAGCCTAGCAGAAGCTGGTCTCTTGAAACCCAGACATCATACTCTGGAGTTGGCTCTTCCTTTGTGGTTGGACTACCTGAAACAACAGATGCAAAAGTGGTGATTGTGGAGACTATGGACTTAGCTGGACAAGGTGTTTCACCAGTTAAAAAGCCTTCAAGTTTGTATCCTCTCAAAACTTGCAGTATCATATTTTGCCAAAGTAAAAAATTATCATTGTCTAATTTAAGTGACGAAGGTTGAGCAAGCATTCCTCCGAGAGAAAAGAAGATGAATTTGATAGAGGATTGGCGTTGGCCATATATAGCTCTGATACTAAGTTATAAAATATAAAAACAGAGAGGATATAAAATTAATTGAAATTCTACATACTTTCCACTAAAGGGTCTGTAAGTATTTATACAAGAGAAAAACAAAATTGCTCAGTAGTGCAAACTGGAAAATAGCTAACAGTAGACTAGAAAAAAGCTAATAGCATTTGGAACAAGTCTTCCCATAACTGATAGAAAATATCTCTTCATATCCCTTTATTCTAGCTAATTAGTTGAAGACTAATTCCTATCAGTTGGCAGCTTGCGTAGATATCTTAACATTGTGTATATGTAAAGCCATTATTAAATATCTATTTTATTCTATATCTTAACATTTTATTAAATTTTTATATTTTTATTTTTTTAGATTGAAGATTATTATATATATTAATGAGATTTTATTTATTTTATTGAACTCTTTATTTTATTTATATTTTTAATCAAATTAAAAATATAAAATATAAAAATTTAATAAATAAATAAAAATAAAAATTAAGAGATTTAATAAAATAAACTAAAAGGTTAAATTTTAATAATACATTTTGCTTATATCATAACGTAGAGATATCAACTCATCATCGTGCGTCTCGAATAGTTGAGGAACATGATTCAATTTTTTATTTTGAATTAAATGTATATTTTTCTAAGACTGTTTTGAACGTAGTTTGTGGTTTAATTTTATATAAAAAAATCATGACTAAAAAAAGTATCTTAAATGGAGATGAAGTAGAGGGAATTTTCTTTCATTCTAATAATGTCTAAAAAAAAAAATCTTAGAAAAAGAGAACATAACTAAAAAAAATAAAGAAACAGTAAAATTTCTGAACTTTCTTGAGTTTTATTATTATTATTTTGGAAACATCTTGAGATCTAATTATAAATATAATAAGAAAATTAGTATATTATTTCCTTTGTAGTTCAATGCTCAAAAATAGATTAAATTCATATGACAATCACCATTTTTTCATTTCGTTTCTATTTTAAGATATCAATAATATTTAATAAAAATTCCGTCTAGTGTATGCAAATGTGGCACCAAAGGTTATATTCTGGAAAAGAAAAGGACAAATAAGCATTAATTATCGACATGTTTAATCAAAACGGTATGTTTTGAGATAAAAACCAAACTACTTCGTTTTATCTAATTCAACTCAATAGAAACTCTAACTCGGTGAAGAAAAGAAATTCTTTAACATAGCTTCTGTGACTTTTCCATTGAACCCACACCACCATCACTACTGTAAGAAAATGACAATTTAATAATAAAGCAGGCAGTAGAGGCGGTCGTGCGAGTTTAAGAGATTTCTTTTGTAATATATTCGGTGCAGATTCGGGAGAGAATATTGAATGAATCAATACTCAAGTTAAAACTGATACTAATGAAAAAAAATGAATGAAGACCCAAGTTAAAATCGATCATTTCTTCTCCTCTTCATGGGTTTTATTTTCTGTTATTTGTTTAGAAAAAATAACCAAAATATTCATATTTTTTTATTTTTTTTATCAAATTTATGTTATTAATTTTATGTTATTTTTACTGTGTTAAAATATTAAAAATGATTTTTTTTTAAATACAGTTTTGGTTTTTCTAGTAATCGAACTGAAAAACAACCGCACCGTAATTTTGTAAAAAATTAAAAACTAAAAAAAAGTATTTTTGGAAAAAACTTAACATTAAAAATAATATTTTTTGATCAATTTTTGAGTATTCTGAAAGGTTTCCATTCGTCTATGAGAATACAAATCTTAATTTGATATTGCAATATCTGCCTTCATGTTTTCTAATTCTTATATAAATGGGCTTGATGAAAATAGATAAAGCTATGATTTTTAGGTGTTAAAATGCTCAATACTGAATGGGTTTTCTATTTCAAAGTGTTATTGTTTTAATTTATTTGAAAGCCGAGCTGTTTATTATTGTTCTTCATGTTAGAATTTGTTATTAGTTTCTTGCTTTGTAATATTAATGGTAATGGAAGAAAAAGTAGAATGACAGGGTGGTGCTGCTGCTGCTAAATTATAATATTAATGGTGTATTTGATCATGTGAAGAGAAGATGGGAGTTTTTGTTTATAGAATCCTGAAGTCTAAAATGAAATGAAAAGGAATTCTTTGTTAATAAAGCTTTGCCCAGATACTAAAATCTGTTAGTTCCAATAATATGATTAAAGAAGACGACGAAGAAGTAAGAAGAAAAAAGGGTGGTGATGTTGATTAGGAAACTTTTAGAGCTCTACAATTTTAGTTGAACGGTGCGTTTAACTAGTGTGTATGAGTCAGCAAGTGATTCTTTTTTCTTTTTTCTTTTCTTTTTTTCCTCTTGTCACGTATGCAAAACACAGCCCATTTTTTAATTTTTGATCACTCGAATCCCAAACTAGAAAACAAAATGGAAAGAATAGTGATTGTTATTTAATTTTTAGGTAAATTATATTATGGATCTATACATATATGTAATATTGTAAATTTGGGTCATCTTACATGTGCATAACATTTATTTTTCAGGATTTTATTTGGTTGTTTCTTTAATTATATATAACTTTTTTCTTATAGTCTTTTGAATAATAAAATAATCATATTACAAACTAATTAATTATAAAATTTAAAATATGATATTTATATTTAATATTAAGTAAATTAATAATTTTATTAGTTTTTAAAATTTAAAAATAATTTTATTTTTATTAAATATTAATTATTTTCGTATTTAAAATTTTATTAATAGTGACTTTCTTCATTCTATACTAATTAATATTTTTTATTATTTTATTTAGATTAAAAAAGTATTTAATAAGTTTAATTATAGAGAATAAATAGCTAATTAAGATAAAGTGACTCTTCTATAGATATTAATGTGTGTACTATATTAAATGAACTTCAAATGTACATTTCATGAACTTGTAGTTTATAGATAATAAACTTGTTGTTTTTAACCTATGAATACTGATTTATTTTATGCACAGAGAATATATTTATTACTTATAAAGTGTATATTCAATTATTATTAGTGTCAAGTTCATAGCCATCACTTATGAAATATATATTTATTTGTTATTAGTGGCAAGTTCAATAAACATGAAATTTAAATCCATCACTTATAAAGTATACATTAATTTATTATTAGTATTCGATTTATTAAACATAAATTTTGATTCATTACTGATAACCGGGTATCATAGGTCAGTCTGTCCCACTTTAGAAAGGCGGAATTGAACAGAGATTGATATCTATAACTAGGACTCTAGTCATAGAGTCCGACCTGGCCTAAAATTATGAAGAGAAGCTAGAGTACAAATCCTAATATGATTAGGATGATCTACAAATTGGAGTTCTCTCCTAAATAGAATATAAAACTATCAACGTCTGTCTATATAAGAAATGTGGATATCACACTTAGAGGTATATGCAACCTTATACACTTAAAGGTATATGCAGCCTTACACACTTATACACTTTGACCACCTTTACATAAATTACTGGATTTATCATCAGAATAAGTAGTCGGACAACCCCGTCTAGTGCTTGCTAACCTTTCCTTGCAGGTACTTCGAAGGTTGAAGTCAGCCTTTGAAGATTCTTGTTGATATTTCGTCTCGGTCAACCAAGTTATCAATTACTTATAAATCGTATATAATCTATTATTGGTATAAGATTTATTAAATATAAAGTGTATATTCATTAATTTTTATTTTTAAACCTATTTTTAATATGTGAATATGTTATTTATTACTTATAAAGTACATATTCATTTGTTATTAGTGTATGGTTCATTAAACATAAACCTTAAATTCATTACTTTTAAATTATATATTTGTGTATTATTAGTGCTAGATCTATTCAACATAAATTTTAGATTCATTACTTATAAATTGTATACTCTTCTGTTATTAGTGTAAGATTTATTAAATCTGAAGTGTATATTTAATAATTTTTACTGGTGAATTTGGTCTTAACGTATGAATCTGTTTTTTAATTTATGATTTTTTAGGCTATATTTATTAATCTCGAGTGTACATGATAAATTTACAATTTACAACATATAAATGTACAAGTCATTTTATAAATTTTAATCATAATGATGATATTTGGAAAAAAAAATACTAAAATTATTTTTATCCTAAAAATAATGTTAATTAAAAAACTTCTATTGTTGTAATATATAATATTTTTCTTATAAAAATATTAACATATGATTAAAAAGTAAATTCAATTTTTAGTAAGATAAATAAATATAAAATACAGTAAATTATAAAAATTAAAATTTATTATTAATAATATAATATAAAATTAAAAAATGAGACATGATAAAATATATTTAATATATTGATTCATCTATTTTATAATAAATATAACTAATGATGTAAAATGTCAATTAATGTTTAACAAAACAAACTCTAACTTCATAATTTATTAAAGCACACGTCTAACTTTATTTCTAACAATACACCAGCGTTTTAATCTTGCATACATGATTCTTTATATTCCCGGATGCACGATATAACAATCTCAATTTTTAATAGAATCAGACAATTTAGAAAAAAATGCCTAAATTTAGTAATTTATAGGTCATCAGGTCTATAGTATAATATCTAATTCTTATTAAAATGCTATACACTTCAAAGGGTTAGCAAAATTTCAAAACCCTAAATAAACTGAATCAAACATATAATTCAGTTTACTCTAGGTACTTTTTTTAAAAGACTGAAATTATTTTACTTTAGTTTATTTTATATCAAAGAATTTCGATGGACTGAATAAATTAAAATAATTGATATATTATCTAATAAAATATATAAATTAATTTTAAAAATATTTTTTGATCTAATTCAGTTATTTTAATTTATTTTTCTATTCGGTTCGGTTCGATTTGGTTTTATTTATTAGATTTCATTTTAAATTTGACTTACTTTTATTCATTTTCTGGAAAAAAAGATTGATATATGTATTAAAGGTAGTTGAATTGAATTTCACACCCAACTAACCGAGTGCTGACTTTTTCCATAGCAAATAGTTTGGTGTTGCTTTACTATTGGGAACTCGTAGGCATGCTTTTCGTGTTTCATTATTTTTAAGCCATTTGGGTTGAGAGAACCTTTTCTCTTTTTCATAGTTTACATTGGAGAAAAGGAATATAATTATTTATTTATTTATTTGTGCTTGTTATTGTGTCAATGAAGCAATTCAAGAATCACGAGTTAGATTAAAAAAATTCATTAAATGAGAAGAAATAACAATGATACTCTATTGCTTAATGATACTTTATTTTATTTCCTTTTTTTATTATTATTATTCTAAAAACATGATTTTATCTTGGTTTTTCTTATCCCAATCCTAACATGCTTTTTTTATTTAATTATTATTTTACTATTAATTTTTTATTCAGTAATGTCTCATTTGATGAAAGGAAACCCAAGGAGGTGAAGAGACTTATTGTTAAAGTCTTTTATTTTTCATAATATCTTTATTGATGATAAATTATTATATTAAAATTTTTAATATTATATATATATCTAAAATTTAGATCTTAATTAAACGGTAAAAAAAATACACGCTTTGGTAATTTATTGCCAAATTTGGTAACATGATAACTAGGTTATTAATTTGTAATTTTTATTACATACTAGTCAGATGCCTTTTGCATGTTAAATATTATCTTTTTGCCTTTAAAATCCAACTGAATTAAGAGTTAGTGGATCCCCTTAGACCGCGTCAGTGTTAGGATCACATAAACCACTGGGATGCATTCGGTAATAATCTCATAATTTATGTAAGAATTTTGCAATCTTTTATTGGAGAAGTATACCCCAATATTCAATAATTTCTCATATTCTTTATATTTAACTTTTTAATTAGAAAGCTATAATCTCATTTCATTAATTTCTTTTATTGGAGATGTATATTAAATTTATTGATAAGTACATACAATAAAATATACAAAATTATATTAGCATGATGAAAACTTTCCAACTATCTAAAAGTGTGAAATGATATTTTATTATATAATATATATAATATTTTTTTAAGCAGTTGTTATTTTTAAATTATTATAACATATCTTATTAATTTAGAAAGGTATGGTTGTTTATTCTAATGATTCTCATACTGTAAACTCAAGGCAAGATAAATCCTCAAGCTAAGACTGTGTAGAGGCAGCTTTGCCATGATAGATCTTCGTGCTCTTTTGGATTCTTATAGCCGAGTTAGTCCTTTTGAATCATAGAAGAACAGATCGTGCAAGCTAATAGGTCATAGCCAAAAGGATCGAGAGGAAGAGATGAAGAGTTTAGAAAGCCATAAGGAGAATTTTATTTCTTGATAGATAAAAGATAATTTGCCCTTACAATACTCAATACTTCTCTTTATATAGAGGAGTCTTACTACAATAGGACAAAAAAGATAAGGTGGGAATCTTATCTTCTACACATGTCTTCCTAAGAAGAAAAAATGACATTACCCACTTACATAAAGATAAATCCTATCACATCCTTAAAAAGACGGAAAATAATACACTTACATAAAGATATCACATGCATAAAATAATACACCTAATAGGACGAAAAAGATAAGATAGAAATCTTATCTTTTTACACCTTTATATCTTGAATTATGGAGGAGAGAGATTGTCTTTATTGCCAGCAAAAAGGATGAGTCATCACGGACCACTATCATCATCCAGGGGCTGAGAATCTTGCATAATGGCATCTTGTTGTTCAGTGGTCAGACTTGGATCATCTAGTGGAGTTGGCAATATAGGTAAAGTGGATTGTTCAATAATTTAGTGTTTAATCCATTGATTATCAGGTCCATTGTAAGTGTAGACAAGTGGTGTAGAAACATTGGTCCTTCCTAAATCATTTCTCAATTATAGAGTGAGCTTTAATTCCCTTGTTATTGGCGGAGAAGCAAGATGCAAGGGCATTTCAATTATTTTCTAATAATGACAGATATTTTGGGTGGCATAGGTATCCTCTGAGAGCTTAAAGTAAGGCCTGTGAAGAATATAGATGGCATGATATCCTGAAGCCTTGAAGTTATTATCCGTGAATAATTTATTTTCATGAATGATTTTGAGGAGATCCTTTTTCCATTGGTATGAGGTTTTGAACCAAGTGAGATATTTTCATGGATATGTTCCTGCATTTGTATCAATATTGAAGAAGTATAGGAGATCCACGATTGGCACTTCTATAGCATAATAACAAACTGTGGAAAGACACCATAGAAACCATAGTTCACTTTTAATTTGTGGATGGATAGGAGAAAGGTGATAGATTAAGCATCAAGGGTAATCCGGGTAAAAGAAATTGGGTTGGATGGGTAGTGAGAAAGTATGTTGGATGATTGCCAAATAATGAAATATCATATTTTTAGCAAAATTGTTGACCTGTTTGGTTGTGAGACTTGTAGGAAGGTCTGGTGGTGAGTGAGGTTGCAGAGGGTTTTTTGAAGACGAAGAGGCCATGAAGATTATCGAAAGATTAATTGTTGAGGTGAGGAGGACAATAGGTTGGGGTTTTGGTTGTGGCTTTGATAGTCTGGATAGATGTGGTATGGCTTCCCTGACATAGTTGAGTATCCCAAGAAATTGTTGAATTTGCTTTACAGAGAGATTCTCATCTGGAAAATAATCAAGCTCTTTTGTCAAGTGTGGACCATACGTATATTGGCCGTCCTTAAAATGCATTCCAAGGAACTCTATCTCTTGCTGGCTAATAATACTCTTTTTCTCATGAAAGCGTTATTCTGTACTTTTGGATGATAGTAAGGAATTGTTTCAGGAGTTGATGATGTTCCTCAGCTGTTTCTGAAAATAAGAGTATATCATCAATGTAGATTAGGGAGGAATAGAGGATCGACCCAAAGATTTCTATCATTATTTTTTAGAACTGAGAAGGGGTTGTTTTGAGCCTAAAAGGCATGACTGTTCATTGATATTGGGTGTTTGGGATACAAAAGGTTGTTTTGTATCTTTCTGAGGGATGGATACCTAATTGCCAAAATCCAGCTTTGAGATTAAATTTTGAATAGAATTGGGCCTTCTGAATGTGAACTTTTAGGTTCGAAATACGAGGAAGAGGAAACTTGTTGTCTTGCAAAAAATGATTTAGAGGCTTGTAATCAATAACAAGTCTCTTTTTTCCTCTTAGTTTTTCAGATCTTTTTTCCACATAAAAGGCTTGACAGGCCCATTGTGAGGTTGTGGGCTCGATGAGGCCTTGTTGTAGCAGAGTCAGGCATTCCGATCTGGCAAGAGCTAGATCTGTAGGAGACATTCCTAGATGGGTGGCTTTAGTTGGATTGATATCTTCGTTAAGCTTGAAAGGAAGGGTAATATAGAACTGGAGATTTTTCCACAAGGGTAGAGGGTGTTGAAAATGTGAATGGAATTCTGGACAGAAAGGAAGGAATTTTTCCTTGTATTGCAGGAATGATGGTTCTGTGTCTACTATGGTGAATAGATTAGATGTATCTATGTATGGACAGAATTACCTCTTGAACTTTATTCCATTGGGAAGAATTTGTAGCCTTTAAGCTTGATGATAAACATCAAAACCTATTAAGAGGTCTTTATTTGGGAGATCTGAGCCAATGATGTGCGTCCATACCACATAATCAGGAAAGAACTGTATTCCGATTTTTTGTTTTGTGATCAAGATAGTCTTGAAAGTTTGGCCATTTGCTGCTCTGAAAAGCTGAATATGAGATTTCCAGTATTCAGATGGGAGAACTTCAGGATTCATCATGCTTCTCTGAGCTCTAGTGTTAAAGAAAGCTATGACTGGGACAAGCTTTGAGTATCTTGAAGGTAAGACTTGTATAGGAACATAAGGTACGGGAGGAATCTTAATAGCAAGTTGAGATAACTCGGGAACTGGAGATGGAGAAAAAGGATACTGCATCACATTTTCTAGTACGTCATTTTCTTCATTTAAGGAAAGATTGATCATCAAGATTGGAATTTCATTATCATCATCATCTGAAGAGGACTTTTCTGAAGATTCAGTAGAGTCTGAATGTTCTTCTTCTATTCCAAAGAGACTTTCTAGAGTGAGATCGTCTTGTTCTGATAAGAGAGACTCTATATATTCTTCAAATGAATCTGGTAGAGACATGGACATGCTAACTTGCTGGATCATTCTTGCTGCCTTTTTCTGATTTTGAGGGCAATCCTTAGCATAATGTCCTTTCTTTCGGTAGATGTAGCATCTGTCTGATTTGTTGCCTTGATTCCTCTTTTTTCGAAAGTACCTGAATTTCTTTGTATGTGGCATTTTTCCTCTGAATTCTTTGCTTCTGTTACAAGGGGATTTTTAGAAATGGTGTCTGATTTTTTTCTTGTGGCTGGAATAGACACAATTGGAGGATTTGCATTTAATATTGAGGTGACTTTTGTTACAAGCCTTTTGAACAATCAAATCTCGTTGAGATAGTCTCCTGAATAATTCTTGCTGGTCACATAATCTCTTGATAGAGGAGAGAGTAAACTGCCAAATTTTTCCAAGAGTAATGGAGATAACTGGCTTCTTTATTGCAGCGATCATGTTATTGACTTCTGGTTGTATCTCATATGGTAATAAGGTGATGAAAGTATACTTTAACGTATCATCGCCATCGTGTCCTCCAATGACATAATACAATTTGGACATTGCAGAATAATGTCTTTCTAAGTCATTGATCTTCAACGAACAACATTTTCGATCAAAGTATTCATATTTCTGTTGTCGTATAATGAGATCATAGCTTCCAAGGAACTGATTATGGAGGACTGTGACCGCAACTGACGGAGTTGGCAAAGTCACAAATTGGAGCCTGGTGTATTCAGGCTGTGACTGAAACTAATCCCTTAAACTGCTTGTGAATCTTGTTACAAACTCAGCAAGAACCTTTTTGAGTATGGCACCATCAAAAGTCATTTGAAGATCAATCCATGCCAAAAATTCAGAAAGTTTATCTCTCCATTTTGATGAAGGCAAATCATCAAAAGTGAACCAATATCCCGTTCCAGTTGTGGATTTTGACCTTGGGTGTGAAGCTCCAGTAGGAACAAAATATGACTGTGCATCCTCTGTGCCATCTTCAGGCTCTACTACTTCTGGGTTGGGTTCAGTAGTGGAGATGTTCATGAGGATTTCTGTTATATCAGCCATTTCAGAGGTATTTGAAGAAGTATCAGAATCATAAGGGCTGATTAGTGATTGATCTGGCAATTTATTTCCCTTCGAGACTGTAGGATGTAAAGTTTTCTTTTGTTGGGTTGTGGAGCCTTTTGGATATAGGTGTGAGAAAATACCAAAGGGTTGGTAAGGAGTTCCTTCCTGTTCTGGCTGTGGAAGGAGATGAAATGCATAATAGTATGAAGGAGCAATCGCAGAAGATGTAGAGGCTGTTGATGTAAAGAAAGGAATTGTAGAAGACTGATCTTTTCTAAGGTCATGTTCAATTTGATCAATCTGCCTTTTGAGCCTTGTGATTTCTTTTTCCTTTTGGATGAAAGCTGGAATAATCGATTGGAGAACCCGAAGCTCTCTATCCAAGGCTTGCTATTTGGCGGTTAAAGAGGAATATAGCTGGAGTACTTTTTGAGAGAAGGTATCCAACTTCTGATCTAACTTGTGAGCCAAATGGAGAGCCTGATCTAATTTTCCATCAATTTTCTTTAAATAAGAGTTATGGACTATAGAATTAGAAGTCTGCCAATTCAGTACTTCTTCTAGTGGAGTGAGAGGCTCTATGGATTCTGATGCAGTAACCCTTGAGGGGAAGATCTCTGATATTTTATTTTCGGACTTCCCTAGAGGAGGGAAATCTTCAGGCTGGAACTTGAAACATTTTTGGATTGTTTGGGGTGTCTGGACTGCTGGAAAATCAGAGTAAATTTCTTGTCTGCAAGTAGTAGAAGGCTTCTGTCTAAAAACAATTCCTTTTTGAGCCAAAAGTATTTTCATCTTATCAAAGATAATGTCAAGGACAGTCTTTTCTTCTTTTGCAAGAAGTTCCAAAGCTTCCCTATACATAGGAAGATGAGATTTATCCTGCTTTTCTTTCTATTTTTTGTGGATGCCAATCCAAGGACCGTCTGCATCTCGGTCATCTTGCCTTGGTTCCGTGACTGAACACAGAGTTTCTGGAGACATGACTTTTGGAGTTTTCTTAGGGTATTGAAAATATGGTTCAGCAAAATCAAGGTCATCTTTACAGGTGCATCCTGATTTACACATTTCTGGGTCAATATCCTAGATGAAATGTCCCTTAATCTTTGCAGTGTAGATATGATGTCCAGAGGAATGGAAAGAATGAATAGGGATCTTTTCTCTAGGTCTGGACACAGGTTGAATCATCGAAGCTTGGAAAATAGAGAGAGCAGAAGAAGATTCTTCCATTTTTATGAAAATTATTTTCACAGTACCATCCTTTTGTGTGACAAAAAGAGGATCAGTAGCCTGAACAGGCTTGGCTTGGGATGCCTGGAGTTTCTCGTAATTTGTCACCCATTCAGTTGGAATTAACTTGTGCAGATCTTCTCTTTCTAGCTGCCTTGGGGCTTGGACTATTGTAGGGACTTGACCAGAGTCTGCCATGATAAACAAAACATCAGAGGTGGCTTGAAAGTCTGGGATTTGTAAGTTGAAGGCATGGTCTTGAAGTCTGTAGACAATTTGGTGGTGCAGGGTCGCAGAAAGAGCATCAGTCACTTGGTTTGCTCCAGTGATCTGGACTTGGACTTTGAGTGCAGTGGACAAATAAGGATCATTAAAAGATAAATTAAAATTTAGGAAGAAGGTCAGAACAACACTTCCAGTGTTAAGTGTTGTGACAATAGTCCCGATCACTGCATGCTCGTATCTGAGATACCTAGTGTCCAAGAGGGACATACGGGTCGTAACTGGTAAACCCATCTTGCCATGATAAGAGAGGACGAGCCTGACAGCTCCAAGATGGAGATGAGTGTATTCCTGTTTCTTCCATTGTTATATAAAGGAAGTGGGAATCTCCAGAGTAACATACTACTCCTGAGTGGTAGAATTAAGGGAACATTGTGAAAGAGATGAAGATTGAACATACTCCTTAACAGATAAGGGTTGTTTGTGAATGATTTGGTTGAAGGTTTTTCGAACAAAGTTCTGCTTCTTGAAAATGTTATATGGATTGATAATGGGTACAAGGGTATTTTCTATTTGGACATTTTCAGGAATATGAGAAATTTCCACAAGATGGTCTATCTTGTTGGATACAGTTTTTCTGCAAGAAGGAGAGAGTTGTAAAGTGGAGGTATGAGTAGTGATTTCTGAAGTCATAATAGCTAGATTCTCTTCTCTGTCACCAATGGCTCTGACACCAATTGAAGCCAAGAGCTGTTCATTCTAATGATTCTCATACTGTAAACTCAAGGCAAGATAAATCCTCAAGCTAAGACCGTGTAGAGGTAGCTTTGCCATGAGAGATTTTTGTGCTCTTTTGGATTCTTATAGCCGAGTTAGTACTTTTGAATCATAGAAAAACAGATCATGCAAGCTAATAACTCATAGCTAAAGGATCGAGAGGAAGAGATGAAGAGTTTAGAAAGCCATAAGGAGAATTTTATTTCTTGATAGATAAAAGATAACTTGCCCTTACAATACTCAAGACTTCTCTTTATATAGAGGAGTTTTACTACAATAGGACAGAAAAGATAAGGTGGGAATCTTATCTTTTACACATGTCTTCCTAAAAAAAAAAAAACTAAAATTAAGAATCAATTAAAACTTTTAATAATTTTACAATTCAAGCTATATATTAGAGGATTGCAATAATTAAATCAGAAAGACTCCAACTTATTATTTGACACACATGAAAAAAAAGCAACAAGAATATTATTATTTACAATTTTTTTGAAATCAATTAATTGCATTAAAAAAATTGAAAGGCACGTACCCTCCATAAACACCATCCAATTGTCAACACAGGCAGCCCACTTAACTTGACAAGCCATTGGCTATCTTAAAGCAGCCATGAATTTCTTAATTTGGCTCGGGAAACATATTTAACAATAAAATATTAAATTTGTCATCCTAAAATAAGACGCACGCACAGACCAGAAAATAGGAAACACAGGAAAAAGAAAAAAAGAAAGATAAAGAAAAGATCTTATTGAATTCAGGATTAGAAGAAGCCATCCCATCCAATCCAATCCAAACTCAGGGGTACCATCAATAGTATCTTGAGGCCTGGCCTAAGCAATTTGGTCACTTTATACAAAAATTTATTATCTCCCCAAAATTATTCATTTATTGGAATTTATCATCTTTGTTGGGTTCTTCTGGGTCCTATGATTTATTCATCTTGTCACTGTACACATATACTTTGTTGATTCCCCAGTCGCTAATTCCTCGTCCAAAACCTGATTTAATTTCATATAACTACATTTTCATAAAAGGGACAAAAACAGGAGAAAATGATAAACAAAACATTATGTTATAAAATTATGATTTCACATCACATTCCATGTAACTTTATTTTATTGCTTATAAAATTCTTAGTATATAACCTAAATTTCTTTTAATCTAAGGCAAATGCTGAAGATTTTACATAGAAAATAGTAATAATATTTTTTATATATATTATAAGATTTTGTATAATTTACTGTAAAAGAATAAATAGAACTCCCATCCAACATTTTTAGGCTTGATTTATAAATATAAAGCGGTAAAAAATATAAATATAAATATATATATATATATATAATAGTACTAGGTGGCACGTTCTGATGGGCGGAAGGAAGCTGAGGCGCAGCCACAGCCAACAGAGAAAAAAGAATATCCACTGCAGACAGTCTTCTACCAAGTCACAATTTCATTTTATTTTTTTTGAATTTTATAGAAAAGAATGTAGAAAGCAACCAGCAAACCAGGAAAGAAAATTGAAGAGTTAAAACACAACACGCTTTCCACGTTTCTGGAGTCAGCTTCAGCTACAGGAGAGAGGATGATGAAATTCTGGAGAAGGAAAATACTTGTTTCAATCTGATTACTGTGTCTCACTTCGGAAGAAAGTAAAAGGAAAGAAAAGAAAAGAAAAGAAAAAAAGGAAAGTCAGTAAACAAACAACACATGCCTGTCTCACAAAAAGTCCCCAAGTAAATATTTTTATTCCCTTTCCCCTCACCTGAGTTGTTGCTGTTGTTTCTTGTTTCTTGCTCAGGTTTATAATAATATCTCTATCTCTATCTCTTTATCTCTTTCTTTCTTTCTTTCTTTCTTATCCCTCTTTTTCACATTTCTTCCTCTGCAAACTACAAATAGCACTTTATTCATCAATCAAGCTAACCCAATCGCAAGAATCCTTTTCCATCTATACTAGCTGTAGTCGTACTAGTACCAGCAGTGCTCTTCTTCTTTTGCATGTTTTAGGTATTTAGCATCCGCGTGCTGCGGGAACTGTAGAATAGAGTACCAGTGAAGTTGTTATTGACATTATAAATATTAATTGTAAATTCTTGTTGAATTTGCGATAGGCAGATTGGATGAGACTCTGTGTGTGTGTTTGTTTAAGGTGAAATTTGTGAATTTAGTGGGAGTGCACAAATTTACAAATTAATAATAAGAAAATAAAAAGAAAAGAATAATTGAAAGGTAAGGCTATAAAAAGGAGGAGAAGGAGACATGTCGATACCGAAAGAGTTGGAGCAGGTTATGAAGCTAAGAGGTGGATCAGTTCTTGGAAAGAAAACAATTCTTAAAAGCGACCATTTCCCTGGCTGCCAAAATAAACGCCTTACTCCTCAGATCGATGGCGCTCCCAATTACCGTCAGGTTCTCTTTTCTTTGTTTTCCTTTATAAAATGTTTTACAAGCAAATTCCGATTGCCCAATCTGTTAGGCGTTGCATTTTGATTTAGAAAACGAGATCGAATCCACAATGCTTGTGTTACGTGCTGATGCATTGCGTTTTTGCTATATGCTTGTGTGTTGTACTATTCAGTACTTGTAGGTGCCATGAATGCTCTTATTTTGATTTGATTCGTGAAATATATTTAATTAAGCTTGATAACATTTGTCATTTCTAATTAATTTTTCAATTGCCCCCTTTGTGCTTTATTTGTTTTAATAGGCTGATTCATTGCCTGTACATGGTGTTGCAATTCCAACAACTGAGGGAATCCGTAATGTTCTTAAACATATTGGGGCACAAAAAGATGGGAAGCGAGTGCAAGTTATTTGGTTTAATCTTCGTGAAGAACCAGTAAGTCTATTTCTCAGCTTATCTTAATGCTGTGCTTTAATTGGATGTAAAGAGCATTATTCAAAGAACCTTGTATTCTTCCCATTTTTCATTTAAATACTTGTAGTTCACTCAGTTTCAGATTATTTGGATGTAATAGCATTATTTTCTTCTATCAATATTGCTTACTGGGTACTGTAGAATGCTTTTCATATGTTTTCAATTTGACCTCTTTTTGACTTGACTACTGTCAAATGAATGTAGTGTAAACGGAAAACTATATAGACTGGACTTCGTTAACATTATATATTATATGTTAAATATTATGTTAGATGTTTTTTCGGCATAACATGAGCACTAGAGTATACAGGATTCATCTCTCCCAACTTTGTCTTTGAAACAGGTGGTGTACATTAATGGCCGTCCTTTTGTTTTGCGTGATGTGGAAAGACCCTTCTCCAATCTTGAGTACACGGTAATACAAGTTATTAAATAATTTACTCTTGAACATATTTCTACCCCAGTGTACACATTTTCAATCACATCATATTTGCTCTTTAGAACTTCCATCTTTCAAACATTGTGATGTCTTCATCCTTCCCTAATTTAGCAAAAATCAGAAACTGATAAGTTTTAAAAGACTATCAAATCAAATCAGTTTATATCTATAAGGTTTGGTCTAGTTGTGTCTTTATATCAAATATAAGAATTAACCAGGTTTTGCAAATGCTAGAATGCATGTAAACCTCTGTATGTATTTTACATGTTTTCAGTCGAGAATAGTTTATTATCATTATCCTCTAGTTGACAGCATTCTTTTGTATTAAATCAGGGAATCAACAGATCTAGGGTTGAACAAATGGAGTCTCGATTGAAAGAAGATATCCTGATGGAAGCTGCAAGGTTCTTCTTTGGTTGAATGCTGTCTTGTCCCTGGTGTCTTATCAGTACTGTATGTTTCACCATTGAATGCTCTTGCTCTGCATGGTAACATATTTTTTTTGGATATATAATTTGGCAGATATGGAAACAAAATACTTGTCACTGATGAACTGCCAGATGGTCAGATGGTGGACCAGTGGGAACCCGTATCACGTGATTCTGTGAAGACACCACTAGAGGCATGATTCATAGAACACATTCTGCTTGTGGAATGGAAAAACAGGATTAATCTACCATTTTCTTTTTAATTTCTGAACCAACTTTTATTTCTTAATGTAGGCAAATGAAGAACTGCAATTAGAGGGTTACCTTTTTGATTATGAACGTGTTCCTGTCACTGATGAAAAATCACCGGAGGAGCCAGATTTTGATATCTTAGTGAGTTCTCTGCTTTAAATCTTACTTAAGAAGCGAATTTTTTTGTTATTTGTTTGATAAGAAATAATGTTTTGATTATCTGGGTAAATCCACTTACGTAGGCTTCATTTTATGACCTTATGAAAAATCTATTGCTGTTAGAGAAGGCGACAGTTTATTCTCTATTATAATCTTGTTTGCAAAATCAGTATGTAAATGACTTAAAGATTCCAAGTGCTGGAGTCGTCTTTCTTATATCATTAATAGATTAATAAGTTGAAAGATTGAATTGCTTCCTAGTAATGATGTTATTTTTTTAATTATTATCCTCATGCTGAATCAAGATATCAATTGTGATTAGGAATATTCTGTAGACGGAGTAGAACAAAATGATAGCCCTCAGAATATTGATGAGTTTTATTTATGTTCATGAACTTCATATATCCTGAGATACTAGAGTGAGCTAGGCTTTTTAATAATAAGAATTCCAATTTGAAAGTGGAGGATTTCTATAGTACTCTGCTGATCTGATAACTGGCCCCTGGAACAGCTACATTAGGAGAATTGTAGCATGTAAGCACCATAGATTTTAAAGTGCCTTGTCTTTAAAATATCAATTTCAGAAATAAAACATGAGGATTTATTTTTAGATGTTTTGGAACCAATATTAAAGAATTTTCAGATTGGCCATAGATTTGTGAGTCTATAGACATGTAATGATAAAAAACAACTTGGCAGGGAAAGATGTCGCTGACTCCTCTTTCCTGTTTCCTACTGTATCTATATCCTTAATTGCAATGCTGCATGTAATTATCGCGTGACTACAATTAACCTGGACTGTCATGATATGACACAAATTACAGTATTCCTATAAGGAGAGGAGATCTACTGTTTGATTTTTTCAAGTTTCATAGCAAAACAAAGATTGTGTTGATTTTATGTCTTCTATATAATTCATTTTTTCTTGCATCCCTGAAAGTTTCACTTATTTCATTGTGCTGGCCTTAGGAATTTCTGCAATTCAGGTTGTATGTAATTGCCTATGGATGTGTCTTTCTGCAGTTTATCTTTCATGCATGAAAGGGCTTGGTTTCACATGTTTTTTGTGGTGTAGTTGTGGAATCTGAGCAGATCTAGAGAGTTTCAGAAATCCATCTGCTAATCCTGTTATGTTAATCTTTCTTCATGTTCCAGGTTGATAAAATTTATCAAGCAGATTTAAATACAGAAATAATATTTAATTGTCAAATGGGTCGTGGACGAACTACAACTGGGATGGTCATAGCGACATTGGTTTACCTCAATAGGATCGGTGCTTCTGGTACTATTATCACTTCTTGTATATTCCTTTTTGCTATATGTTCAATATGCTGCTACAAAAATTTGGGACCATTTGAATCTAGTATTTAACCTCTATTTTATAGCCTTAATTCATAGAAATTAAGATGCTCCAATCTAATTGGAAGTTGGTTTGTCCTGCTGTGCTGAATTGTATTGACTATGTCCTGAAAATGTGGTATCACTAGTTGTTTAATTTTCTATTTACCTTCTAACAATTTCATGTACTCCATGATAAGACTTCTTTCAGATTTTTCTTTAAAGCTTGTTATTTTTGTATTTATGTTGGATGCTTACTCCGCTCATGGTAAGGATATGAGTTAGATTGAGCTCAGACCACAACCTGACCCAGAAAGTACTTGATTACAACTTTAAGTTGGGTCTAAAACTTGAACAAGATTATCAAGAATACATTTGAATTGCTTCTCTCTCTCTCTGTTTTCTTTTTCCTTTTCTCTTTTTAAAGTCCATACTGAAATGCTGCCCCATTTGAGGAACCAAGAAATTCGAGCTTGAGAATATTTTGCAATTGAAAGGTGCAGTGATGCAGAAGAATGATGCATATGTGATAAGAATGGAACAATACTTGTAGTTTTATTTGAAAAAAATTTCAATTGTTCCTTCCTAATGAACTGTTCTTAGTTGTGTCTATCTGAATTGGTTAGGTGCAAGGGAGTGATTTTACTATAGCAGTGGTTTATGTTGCATTTACTATTGTTTTCATCTTATATAGGTATTCCAAGAACCAATTCAATAGGGAGGGTTTTCGACACTGGTCCTACCGTCACTGACAATTTGCCAAACTCAGAAGAGGCAATTCGTAGAGGAGAATATGCAGTCATAAGAAGCTTGACCAGGGTTTTAGAGGTACTCAACATTTAGTTCCTATTGATTGATCCTTTTTATCATTTAAAAGTGGCCTATAGATTTTGCACTTAATAATCATTATCATGCCTTTAGGGTGGCGTTGAAGGCAAAAGACAAGTGGATAAAGTCATCGATAAGTGCGCCTCAATGCAGGTATGGCTCTTTAGAATGTCATAAATCTGTCCAGTTAATCCCATAAGAAGCATGGAATTTGTTTCTCCTTCCATTTAGATCTCACCCAGATGGAGTGTTTGCATTACAGAACTTGCGTGAAGCAATTGCCAATTACCGCAATCGCATTCTTCGTCAACCAGATGAGATGAAGAGAGAGGCGTCACTTTCCTTTTTTGTGGAATACTTGGAACGGTATTACTTTCTCATATGCTTTGCTGTATATATTCATTCAGAGAGAGATGCCCTTCGGTCTAGTTCTTTTGGTCATAGCAGTTTTGCAGACTGGATGAGGGCACGGCCAGAACTTTATAGCATACTTCGGAGGTAAGCAAATATCTGGTAGTGGTGTTGGTATAAAATCTCTCATAGATTTGATTAATAAGTGAGCTTTAACATTGATAACCTGAAATTGTTTTACAACTTTGAGTTATATATGAGCATCCATGCTTTACCCTGCTTTTAGGTTTTCAATGCTGATTGTTTAGGTTAATAATGTGGTCACATACTTCATGGTTTCTTAAGGAACTTTCTGATGGTCAAAGTCTCTGCACTACAGCTATACTGAGGCTGAACTGCATCAGAGTTGAGTCGAACCATGGTTTCATAGATGGACTCCCCCTAGGCCCTGTATAATTTGTCTTATCAGCCCAGAACACATTGGATCTGTCTTGTACACTTACTTTAACACTTTTGCTCATTTTATACTTCATCTCCTTTGAGTTATATATGAGCATCCATGCTTTACCCTGCTTTTAGGTTTTCAATGCTGATTGTTTAGGTTAATAATGTGGTCACATACTTCATGGTTTCTTAAGGAACTTTCTGATGGTCAAAGTCTCTGCACTACAGCTATACTGAGGCTGAACTGCATCAGAGTTGAGTCGAACCATGGTTTCATAGATGGACTCCCCCTAGGCCCTGTATAATCTGTCTTATCAGCCCAGAACACATTGGATCTGTCTTGTACACTTATTTTAACACTTATGCTCATTTTATACTTTATCTCCTCTTTGAGCTCGGATTTGGGTTGATTTCTAAAAGGAGGCATCAGATGGTTATATTTATAATATAGAATTGAATTTTATTGTGCAGTTCAATTGTTTTCTACTGCTTGAATACTCCCCCACCAGCCTTTGCCCCTACCCCACAAACTCCTATTTGCAAGATTTCAATTTGCTGAGAGCTATATCTTTTTATTCCTTGACTCAAGTACTGTTCATTATTGGTCAATACCTTGTCTGCATGCAGTATGGACTATGATTTGTTTGAGTTCTCTTGAAATACTCTAGCAATGAACATTACGAGGACAAGCACCGATACCCATCTATGCTTGATACTTGGATGGACCAACATGTAGCTTCATTTATGACCATCAGAGTGTTTCTGTATTATCTCGAGTCTCTTCTTTAAGAAACTTGGGGTTGTTATATTTGTTTTACCAAAGCTACAGTTTATCCATGAAGAAGCTAATTCATCCATGGTTAAATATATTTACAATGTCCAAGTTTCCACATGCTTATATAGCCCCCCCTTACTTTTCAAACATTTCATTAGTTTTTCAGTTGAAAAACATCGCACTCAAATATGTTAGTTTTTGTGTCAAACTGTAGTACTGTACATTCCAGGAAACTTATTTTGCTGCAATCATTCCTTTTATGCAGGTTGCTCAGGAGAGATCCAATGGGTGCGCTTGGCTATGCAAGTTCAAAGCCGTCTCTGATGAAGATTGCTGAATCTGCTGATGGCCGCCCTCATGAGATGGGTGTTGTTGCTGCTCTAAGAAATGGGGAGGTTTTAGGTAGTCAAACTGTTCTAAAGAGTGACCACTGTCCTGGTTGTCAAATCCATACTTTACCAGAGAGGGTGGAGGGTGCACCTAATTTCAGGGAAGTTCCTGGATTTCCTGTTTATGGAGTTGCAAATCCAACTATTGATGGTATTCTCTCTGTAATTCAAAGGATTGGCAGCTCCAAAGGTGGTCGCCCTATTTTCTGGCACAATATGAGAGAAGAACCTGTTATCTACATTAATGGAAAACCCTTTGTGCTCCGTGAGGTTGAAAGACCATATAAAAACATGCTGGAGTACTCGGTAAAAATTTTGATTTTCCTGTTTTAAGTCTTTCCAACTGCTATTGATGACACTAGCAGTTACTATGATCACTGACATCTGATGAAATCTGTTGCTGAAAATATACTTGAAGATTTTTTCTGCAAAATGCGTTGGCCTTATTATACTAATATCATGAGTTGACTTTTTTGGCACATCATACTATAAGACTGCATACTGTCTCATATAGTTTATCCTAGTTATCATATACACAAATAAAAGAGGCATGCCATCATGACATTGTGCACGACCCTCTTCTTTGAATGGTTTACTAGGACATCATTGTCATATATATCTTCACAGGGGCATTGCTCAATTTTTTAAGTGTCGACTGTTTCCTTGTTTTATGGAAGTTGTTCCGATCTTTTTGTGTGCGGATGTCCTTTTATGCAGGGAATTGATCGTGAGAGAGTGCAGGGAATGGAAGCTCGATTAAAGGAAGATATCTTACGAGAAGCTGAAAGCTATGGAGGTGCTATAATGGTCATTCATGAAACAGATGACGGGCAAATTTTTGATGCTTGGGAACATGTGAATTTTGATTCTGTTAAGACCCCACTTGAGGTCTTTAAATGCCTAGAGGTTGATGGGTTTCCCATTAAGTATGCTCGTGTACCGATTACTGATGGTAAAGCTCCCAAAAGTTCTGACTTTGACACATTGGCAGTAAATATCGCTTCTGCTTCGAAGGATACTGCTTTTGTTTTCAATTGTCAGGTTAAGTTTTCCTTCTGTCACCTTCATTCTTTACATGTGCATGGATCTCTCTATGATACATGGAGCTGCTTGCTGTATCCTCTGTTGTTAAAACTTTTCTTTCTTTGTTTTACCTGAATGTCCTTTTTGCAATATTTGCAGATGGGGAGGGGAAGGACAACCACTGGCACTGTAATTGCTTGCCTTCTGAAACTTAGGATAGATTATGGAAGACCAATAAGAGTCCTAGTTGATGATATGGCCTGTGAAGAGGCAGATAGTGGCAGCTCAAGTGGCGAAGAAACTGGAGGCAATGCTGCCAGGTCTCCTCCAAGTAATACTAGAATGAGAACTGGAACAGAGCAGGCCCGTGCATTTGGCATTGATGATATTCTGCTGTTATGGAAGATAACAAGATTGTTTGATAATGGGGTGGAATGCCGAGAAGCTTTAGATGCTGTTATTGATAGATGCTCTGCACTTCAGAACATCCGCCAAGCTGTTCTTCATTACAGAAAGGTTGTCAATCAACAACATGTTGAGCCGAGGGTGAGGAGAGTGGCATTGAACCGTGGTGCTGAGTACCTTGAGCGGTACTTTCGCTTAATTGCTTTTGCAGCCTATCTTGGAAGTGAAGCATTTGATGGATTTTGTGGGCAAGGAGAATCAAGGATGACGTTTAAGACCTGGTTGCATCAAAGACCCGAGGTCCAAGCCATGAAATGGAGCATAAGATTAAGACCTGGCCGATTTTTCACCATCCCTGTATATTTTCTTATGCCTGCTGATTTTGGAACTTCAAAGTTATTTAATACATTTGGGTTTCTTAATGTTGTAGATTCTCCTTTGTTACTGTAATTACTTAGATATGGTTGCATGTGTTATTTAATGCAGGAGGAGTTGAGAGCCCCACAGGAATCCCAGCATGGAGATGCAGTAATGGAGGCCACTATCAAGGCTCGCAATGGTTCAGTTTTGGGAACGGGCTCAATACTTAAGATGTATTTCTTTCCTGGTCAGAGGACTTCCAGCCACTTGCAAATTCATGGAGCACCACATGTTTACAAGGTATGCCTAGTAGCTAGCAGTTTCTTTGAAATTGTGATGCCAGAAAGTAAGGCAGCATTTGTAGGTCGTCTTAGTTAGCATCTTGTGATATTTCCTGCATTTTATTTGTAGTATTTTGCCATAAGACAGGTATTACCTGATTTAAGCCATGTTAGATGCTTCCCACCAACATATTCTGTATAGGAGCTAGTCTGATTTTGTACACCTTGGTCTTAATCCTGCCTGATGATGGATCATTGTCCAAAAGGTCCATTTTAGTGCTCCCTTTCTTGTTTATATAACATTATATCTGTTTTCATTATATTCCAGAGAGAATTATTATAGATTAACTGATTATTTGTATCAGATAATTAATGAGCCCGATGCAGAAAAATTGCATGTTGGGTCTTTGAAAAAGTTTGAAACAATTTCTGCTTCTCTCTGTCTCTTTTAATTATGTAGTACACAAGGTTTTTTGAAAAACTGATGGCATGACTAGAAGACACTTTGCTTTATGATGAAAGTTGGCACTGGTTTTGAGTCCAAGATTTCTGTGTGCTTCAGGTGGACGGATATCCTGTATATAGCATGGCAACTCCAACAATTGCTGGTGCGAAAGAAATGTTAGCATATTTGGGTGCCAAGCCCAATGGAGAAGGGTCACTTGCTCAGAAAGTGATATTGACCGATCTCAGAGAAGAAGCAGTGGTTTACATTAATGGCACACCGTTTGTCCTCAGGGAGCTACATAAACCTGTTGATACACTCAAGCATGTTGGAATTACTGGTCCTCTGGTATGTCTGTTATTTAATTTGTCCTAAGAACTAATTACTATGCCAGGTGTACTTTTTCCTTTCTAATTACTGCTAGACAGGTAGAACATATGGAGGCAAGACTAAAAGAAGATATAGTATCTGAGGTGAGAGAATCTGGAGGTAGAATGCTTTTACATCGTGAAGAATATAACCCGGCAACAAATCAGTCCAGTGTCATAGGATACTGGGAAAACATTTTTGCAAATGATGTGAAGACACCAGCTGAAGTGTATGCTGCTCTAAAAGATGAGGGTTATGATATGACATATAGGAGGATACCATTAACTAGAGAGAGGGATGCTTTAGCTTCCGATGTTGATGCAATCCAGTATTGTAAAGACGAGTAAGTGTCAATTCCAATCCTCATGCTACATCTTCTCTCTGATTCTTTTCTTGAAAGTAAAATGGGTAATCATAGTAGTAGGAAGATGGTTATGATCTCTGTGAGATGAAAACCATCTTCCTGGTACATCATTTCCCTGGATTACCCAGTATAGATTCCAAGGGAAAGAATGTTAATCACCAAGCTGCGAACTTCCCTACTTTTTATTTAAGATAATAAAATTGACATTCCTTTGTTGTCTGATGTTGTCTGGTAATTTGTCCTTTTTTCATGTGTTGTTGCTGATCCAATTTTATTGTAACTGTGGCTGAGCCTGAAATGACTAGATCATCCTTAGGCAGATCGTTGGGATCTGCAGTATTTAAGCTGGCTAACTATGACTTTTTAAGAAATCATGTGAACCCCCCCCCCCCCCCCCCCCCCCCCCCCTCTGAAAAGTTATTGAGCATTGAAATAGTTTACTGCTTGTTGTAATAGTGAATTTGAACACGATTTGGTTGGCAATAAATAATGGAAACTACATATTGAAGATAGGATCAATTTTGATTTGATTTCAAATTTGTCCAAAATTTTCAAGTATTTGAGGACATTTGACTTTCACCATTATTCAAGAACCAAATGAAAACCACCAAAAGACCATTTGACATTTGGAGTTCTTTGATAGAAGCACACTAAATAGTTTGAGTTAGGATAGAGTAAACAGGTAGTTTGAATTAAGCAGACTTACTTAATACAAAGTAAGGGCCAAGTCAGATGGTCTTATATTATTGAACTTCTACCATCCTTTGATTTAAGCTAGAAGAAGCAATTTCCTTTCTATAAAGATTTGTAAATCTTTGGTAGAAGCAGTTTCATGTATGTTACTTGGTGGAGTCTTAACAAGTTTGACTTTCAGAAGTCATGATTTACATAGTAATGATATATCCTTTGAGCATTATCCTAGAAATCTTCATGTTATTCTTGTTCTTATTATCTTGATTATGGGAATGTGTTTGTAGTTGTGCAGGGAGTTACCTTTTTGTGTCACACACGGGGTTTGGTGGTATTGCCTATGCAATGGCAATTATTTGTCTTAGACTTGGTGCAGAGGCAACCTTCACAGCAGAGATTCCCCAAACATTGGTTGATACAGAGTCATTTTCTGTGCATGAAGAGATCTTGCCTTCTCAATTGTCAGAGGAAGAGACATTTAGGATGGGCGATTATCGTGACATACTAAGTCTCACTAGAGTTCTCATGTATGGTCCAAAGAGCAAAGCAGATGTTGACATTGTTATTGATAAGTATGTAATCTTTCTTTCTTTCTTTTTCTTTTTTCTTCTTACCGAAGTAATAACTAGCACTTATTTTGGCAGAGAATTCATTATGATGTAGGAAAGAAAGACGGTAGTGGCTTTGTTCATAATTAACTCATTCTTCTGTGTATTTCTCCACTTTGACTGATATTAAATACATTTTGATCTGTTCTCTTTAGTGTGGCCTTCTGTTGTTCTATATACTTCTGTATTTCCTTGGCCCTCTGTTT
The DNA here is from genome assembly GCF_019578655.1 of Ricinus communis. Lineage (NCBI taxonomy): Eukaryota > Viridiplantae > Streptophyta > Magnoliopsida > Malpighiales > Euphorbiaceae > Ricinus > Ricinus communis. Next base: position 9,484,077 of record NC_063256.1, on the reverse strand, counting down.
ATGTGATTTAATATTTGGGGCTGAGTTCATTCCTCTGTTTTAAAGGTGTGTTGGTGCCGGGCATCTACGTGACGACATTCTATATTACAGCAAGGAACTAAGGAAGTGTCCTCATCATGATGATGAACAACTAGCACACCTCATGGATATGGGCGTTAAGGCCTTAAGGTTAGTTCAAGTACCCTGGCAATTAAAATTTTGGATCTGTTGCTAACTAGTTTGGTAACTTAAAAACAGCTGGTTTGGATGCTTTCTCTCCTGTGTCCATTGTAGAGAGATCACTGAGCATGCTTTCTTATGCACGGGCAAACACTGTGTAACCAATTCTTGTTGTTCAATTTTGCAGGCGGTACTTCTTCCTCATCACATTCAGATCCTATCTATATTGTGCAAAACCAACTGAAACAAGATTCACATCCTGGATGAACGCGAGACCTGAACTAGGACATCTTTGTAATAACCTCAGGATCGATAAGTAATTTTGGGCGTATAGCAATTGTTCAAATGTAATTTTCTTTTTTGTACAGCTAAGCTAATCATGCCTGTTGTAGCTTCTCCATTTATAGCCTCTCCTACTCTTTTTACCTTCCCCTGGGTTGTTTGTGTGCATGCCAATAGTTTCTATCCAGCTCCGTTCCAAGATCAATAGAACCTCGTCACTGGGTGTGTCCCAAGCCAAATTTCAATTAAATTGTGGCTGGTATGCAAAAGTTACAGGAACCTTGAATCTTCCTGATCCGCTATCGCTCTATCAGTTCTGAGTGCCAAATTCTCTTCCCGATAACTGGATCAAGCATGGGCCTGTCCCCAGGGTGGCAGTTTTTAGAAAAGAAAAATTCAAAACGATATTGAAAGAGTCACATATTAGTTATATGGTTAAGCAAATCTTATCTTGTACCTCTTTTCCTTTGTATTTGTGTAATGGATTGTGATTTATCCTACTCTAGCACTGACCTTTCACATGAATAACCGATTTATTTGAGATGAACTTTTGTGTTAAAGATAATGTTGCCAATAGTATAAAAAACCATGCGAAACATGCCTGGATACGACGAAAGCTATTAACACTGGTTCTTTTTGTTTTAATGACTTCATAAAATGGTTTTGTCTTAATTCAATTAATGAAATAACATAACTCGATAGAAGAATGAAAATTGCAAACATGAAAAAGAAAACGTGAATCTTGTGGTTCTTCTTCTTCTTCTTCTGTAAAGTAATTGCACCTTCTGTTGGTTAGATGCCTCTGCAACTTTGTCCTGTTATGTCTTTGCAGGAAATCTTCCCTTGGGAAATGGAAAAATTACACGCCGGAGCTATTAGTCATGGTGTCGAAGTGTAATTCTAAGTCATGAGATGATGAACTTATAGAAGAATAGTTCAATGGAATAATTAATAATAATATGCATGTGTTGTAATTTTACAAATACGGAATAGCAAACAAGTAACAAACTATGTGCAACTTTTTCTGCAAAATAATATAGCATGTGTGTAATATGGGAGTAAAGTCTGAAGCGTTGAATTAGCTTCTTCTTCTGCTAAAATCACGTACAGTAATGTGCCCAAGAATTTGAAAATAGAAAAGAAGGGTTTTATTTTCATTCTTCTAGGTAACAATCCCTATAAATCTCAACTACCAGGTTTAGAATGCTAAAAAATTGTGGGCAGTTATAGTAAACAGTTCAAACCCTTCTTTTCGGTCTAGCAATGGTGTAACTTCTACCCTCCCTCCCTTCATCAACCTAAACTAGCTTAACTTAATCACTTAAACGATTAAAATAACGAAAATCTACAGGTGTTGGTCGGCCGCCACTGCTCACTGGTGGTAGACAGCAACAAGTTGTCTAATATATTCTTCTTTTGGAATACTAGTATTATATTTAACGACGAAGCCATGGAAGTGGATTCCATGTTTATGTGAGCCATCATTCTCTTTTTAACTTTTTCTTTATTTTCTCTTTTAATTATTATTATTATTATTCTCGGAATTAGATCATCGAGATTGATGAGGATGGAGTTTGGAAAAATTCTATTTATATAAAATATAAAAGAAAAATAAAGAAATTGGAAAATGCAGCACATGGAGACGTAGAGTAATTATATAGCAAGTAGTTTCAGGTAACAAGAGGAGGAAACGAACACCGTTGCGTTCTCCATATGGTCAGCTTTTATTATAAGCTGCTTCGAATCTCGATAACTTAACTCAGCTTCGACTTAGTCTGTTCTTTTTTTAAAAAAAAAAAAATCTTAAATTTACATTGCCAAGAAAAGAAAAAAAAAAGAGAGAAGAAGGCGGTGTGAGTTATGGCGTTAATGTTGGAGCCATTCCTTGCTCCATCTGGAGGCAACTTAAATCTCATTATTAGTCATTTTGAACCTATAAAGGTATTTTTAATTTAGTCTCTTTTTATTGTTTATTGATTGTCTTACTGTTAAGCTTTTATTTATTTATTTGTTTATCTCTGTTCATGCACATTGGTTTTGGATGATCTGATAGATGTAAGTGCTTCTTTTGACCAATTTTGTTTTGTAGCCCAAAAAGCAGAGTTGAGGTGGAAAATTCTTGATAGAAGTTATTTCCTGGTATTGGTCTCTTTAACCAAAAATGGCAATGGCTGATTTACAAGGACTTGTGTCGATGTCTTCTAGCATCCAATCATCTCGCCATCACGAATTTCTGGCTTCACCATTTGTTGGCCAAAATTTGAATAATGGGCATTCACACACTTCAGTTTCTAGTTTTCAATTAGGAAAGATTAATTTTCCCAGGAAAATGTGTAAAACCACAACACGGTTCTTGACTACTTCTGTTCTTGCTGATGTTGCTAAAGATTTTACGGTAACTTCCACATTTTTTTTTGGTGTGTGTATTTTGTTTAATGTTTATGCTTATAGCCCTTCAAATTTGAACTTGTTTAGATATTTGCCATTAACATATGTCCCTGATCCATGTCCTTGTGTCCTGGCAATGCAGAATTTTCAGGCAACAGTGCTTAGAAAACAAGAAGCAGACCCAAAGACTGTTGCCTCTATCATATTAGGTGGTGGAGCTGGAACAAGACTTTTTCCTCTTACTCGTACAAGGGCTAAACCAGCAGTAAGCTACTTTGACATACTAGATATTTGATTTCCTTGAAGTAGCATTGATTTCAAGCCCATGAACATATGCATTTATGTGCATTTTTCCTTCTTTACATGGTAGGTACCTATTGGGGGATGTTATAGACTGATTGATGTTCCGATGAGTAATTGCATCAATAGTGGAATCAACAAAATCTACATCCTCACACAGTTTAATTCTCAGTCCCTCAATCGCCACATTGCTCGAACATATAACTCAGGCAATGGTGTAAACTTTGGCGATGGGTTTGTCGAGGTATAATGAATTTCCTAAGTAGGACGGCAGTCAACAATTTCGTATGCAATATCAAATAGTATGTTGTGGAGAGCCTTTCTGCCTATGCACCTAATTTTCCTCACTTTGCAATGGTAGGTATTAGCAGCCACTCAAACACCTGGAGAATCAGGAAAGAAGTGGTTTCAGGGCACAGCTGATGCTGTAAGACAATTTCTCTGGCTGTTTGAGGTATGTATAATCTAGTGGTTTTGCAAAATATTGAATATCAATGGCCTTCTATGGTAGTAATTATCCAATACAGCCAGGTGACATACAGAAATGTGGGTTTTTATGTTCTCAACCTTCAAGTGGGATCATCTTAACTTTTGCAGGATGCAAAGCATAGTCACATTGAGAATATTCTGATATTATCTGGTGATCATCTCTATCGGATGGATTACATGGACTTTCTGCAGGTTGAAGCATTATTTCAGACTTAATTTGCTAATTTTCCTTTCCACATTTCTGTAATTTTTGGACTGCTGTATATATATCTCTGCAGAAGCATATTGATTCTGGTGCTGACATAACAGTCTCTTGTCTCCCAGTGGATGAAAGGTACTAATTTTGGGCATAGTTTTTTATTCCTCAACAAAATTTCAATCATAAACTCTGCTACCTGTTCTTACACTTAAGATGGTGACTGGTGAGGCCTTATTCCGTATTGTGATCTCACCTAGAAAACAAACTTATTTGGAGTTGATTCATTGCTTCATTATCCTTTTATTTTTGCTTGGTTACAGCCGTGCCTCTGATTTTGGGTTGATAAAGATTGATGAGACAGGACAGATCAGACAATTTCTTGAGAAGCCCAAGGGTGAAAGTTTGAAATCTATGGTTTGTTACTTCATCCTCTTTTGCATCATGAGATAGATAGTGAGCAAAAATTCAACTATAAAAATTAGTTCTCATTTGAAAATGATAAGCGTTCACAATTTTCTTTGTCTCAGAGAGTTGATACAAGTACTCTAGGATTATCAATTTCAGATGCAAGGAAGCTCCCATACATTGCATCCATGGGAATATATATGTTCAAGACGGATGTTCTACTTAAACTTCTCAGGTAATAGTCCCTCGTTGACAGTTCATAACAAAAATTTAGCAGCAGACGTGTATTTTCTGCCCTTGTATGCTGTTCAGCAGGTAAATTCCTTTTATTCTAATATTATTATACCATCCTATCACACAGAAATGTTCTGTGATAAATCACACAATTCAAGTCATGTAGTTGGAGTAAGCACCATGCTGTAGAAAATACAGCTTGGAACAACCAATTAACATTTTGATAATTGTTTCAAGATTTATTTTTAAACTTCTTCTAGCTTGAAGCAGTGCTTTCTTTCTCTTGAATTGAAAGTTAAATGCCCATTCCATCTCTCTCCAGGGTTTTGTAAACTAAAATAATAATAAACTATTTTGCAATTGATGAGTAGTATTTTGTTATATTAACACTTTGCCTCACAATTATCAGACTTAAATACTGATGAGATCTTTTGTTTCTTCAGGTGGCATTATCCAACAGCCAATGATTTTGGATCAGAGATTATTCCATTGTCTGCAAAAGATTATAATGTCCGGGTAAATTCTTGAAAGATTATTCTCATAGATCAACTGAGACTTCAAGCTGAATGCTATAATTCTTGAGCTAGTGACACGTTATGGTCTTAGAAAGTTTGATATGACAGACAATATGTTTGAATTACTCGTCACATATTGATGTTAAATACGAGAATGTGAAGTCTGATCGAGTAAAATGAGCTATTATTGTTCATTTCATGGCAGGCATATCTCTTCAATGACTACTGGGAAGATATTGGCACCATAAAATCTTTCTTTGATGCCAATTTGGCCCTAACAGATCAGGTAGTTGTCTCTTTTAAGTTGCAGACTACAGTATTTTCTTTGGGCTAAGTCTTGAGTTAATAAAGTACCATTATTTTTTTTTTCATGTTTCTGAAGCCTCCCGAGTTTCAGTTCTTTGATCCACTCAAGCCAATCTTCACATCTCCCCGGTTTTTACCACCGACTAAAATAGAGAGGTGCCAGGTATGATTTTAAAGTTATTGGTTACATACTGCAATCTCAAGACTATGCTAGTATGCTGACTAACTCATTCTCTTAATGTAGGTCAAGGATTCCATAATCTCACATGGTTGCTTTTTAAGAGAGTGCAGTGTTGAACATTCCATTGTGGGGGTTCGCTCAAGACTGGAATACGGGGTTGAGCTGAAGGTAACCTTTTAAATATATATGTAAAATCTACACATGCAGAGAGAGTATGTTCTGAAAAATAGACGAAGGTGATAAGAGTTAGTGCATAAGACTTGTATAACGTATCAGTGTTTTAAACTATGATTCTTCTTCTTCTTCTTCTTCTTTATCTTCAGGATACTATGATGATGGGTGCTGACTATTACCAAACTGAAGCAGAGGTAGCAGCCTCTTTAGCTGGAGGAAAAGTTCCAATAGGTGTTGGGCAAGAAACCAAAATCATGTAAGTGAATAAACGGATTATTCCCATGTCATTCACCATTTCTTTTTAAATATCTTGTGTATGGAGGAGACTAAGTATAGAGGCAAGCCATCATGTATACTGAAGTTGCATTTATACCTGTCAAATTGTTTCATTTAGAGTGTGTATGAGGGTCAATTTTTCTGTAGCATGGAAATATTTGCTGAAATCGAGATTCATTTCCTTCTTGACATAAATCTGATCTTTTATCTTAATTACTCTTGCAGGAATTGCATAATTGATAAGAATGCAAGAATTGGGAAGAATGTGGTCATAGCAAACAAGGATGTAAGTATTAATGTACGGCCCAATAATTTCAGTTAAAAGTGCATCTTTGTTAAAAAAATGCTGCAACGAATGGTTTTCGTGCTGATAACCAGAACTAAAAATTAATATAAACATTTGGTTTCCATTTTGGCTTGAACTGCAGCATGTAGAAGAGGCAGACAGACCATCTGAAGGATTCTACATTAGATCAGGAATAACTGTTGTGTTGAAAAATTCTGAAATAAAGGATGGGACAATCATATAGGATCGTTTATTCTTCAGCAAGTGAAGGCAAAAGGGAGCATCAAAGATGCATACATGTAGATAAAAGAGAGATCAGGAACAGGTTTTTACTAGGTGGAATAAGCTAAGCAGAATTGATTGATCATCGTGTACCTGAACCCTTTTTTTTTAGGATTTCACCACGATGGAACTTTGAATCACAACTTTCCATCGTCCTGTGAATTGAAACTACCAATAAAGTAAATAGAGCATTAGTCTTTTTCTTTTTTCTGTTCAACTGTTATTACATCTTTATATAATAGATGATAGCTTGCCAGACTGTTGAGCAATGATACTAGCAGTAGAGGAGCAGTCCTCCAACACAACTTCATAGCCATCACCCCAACTATCCATTCCTTGGGCCATGAGTTGCCAGAAAAGGCCACCAGCATATGGTCCCCTAGTAATCGCACTGCTGTATATTGCATCATATATTTTCACAAAGTAGCTGTCCCTTTTTTCCAAGCTGTATCCAGGAATCTTGGAAGACTTGCCAAACTCGCCAATAATAAGTGGTTTTCCAATAACCAAATTGGAGTCTTCGATATGGGCTTGGACCCATTTGTTCACAAATGCAGCCTGCTCTTCTTCACTTGAATTTGGCAACCTGCCAATACCATGCATGCATGAAATAATCTTGGGAGACATCAAATAAAAATAATCGAGGATTAATTTAAGGTGGGTGTTTAATGATAATGAAGATTACCATTGCTCAGGGTAGAGATGAATGGTGGCGAAGTCTATATCAGGAATTCGATTGTTGGAGATAAAATCAGTCCCAAAAAGGTAATTACCAGGATTGAACTGCTTCCTTGATTTCCCATAAAATCCTTCAAGCCCTATTTCCAGTAGATGGTTGCTGTCAATTGATTTGACGTGGGCTGCCATTTCTTTTATCCATTCCTGCAAATGAATTGTTGCAGTTCAAATGATCATTATGAGTGTCTCTAATTAAATTAACAAACCATATACGATTTTGACTCGCAACAAATAAGACCTATATGGACGCTAAATTATCACACTATTTGTTGAAGAAATGTCATTTCGGTCGCCACGATGGAAAGGGGACGCTGATTCGTCGCCTATTATATACTGTTGATGCAATTCGTCGCCATAATAATAAAGTCAAAGTTAAGGTAACTTGTCGTTTATCGCCAAACGATGAGGTTAATATTGTCGCCCAGGGATAAATTGACTGTCGCTGTAAAATAGTGGCCACGCCGTTTTATTTAAAACGATAAAATGACTACTATTATTTTCCACTACGCGCATTAATTGTTTTGCTGAAATTTAATGAATTTCACTGTTATAGTCCTTTTCTTTTTCCTTAATTAATTAAGGATGTGAAGCAAATGGGTTTCATTTCTGCAAATGTTATACTGATCAATATAACTCTCTGATCTCTTTTGCGAAGAAAAGAGTATTCAATCATTCATATATCATTCAGTATGGTCAAGGCACATGATGCAATAAATTTTTCAATACGAATACAGACCTAAAATTGAGAAATTGCAGTCTATTTTATTGGCTAAATTACAAAAGGGAAGAGTGGCGACAAGAAACTGAATTTGGTTAATTCATTATACAACAGGTTACAAGTTGTGGCATAAGTGTGCGTTACTATTAAGTGTGACAAACCAACTACCTCAGCAAAAAAATTTTAGCCGGTGAATTAATGGATAATTAACATATATTTTTTTTATAATTTTAAATAATTATATATGTATCAATCATAAAACACTCGTGTAAACATCTTATTTTTCTGCTCATTACAGGGAATGTAGCATTGGTATAGCCTTCAACTAGAACTTAAGAAAGAAACTCAAGAAAGGAGTAGCTATCTATGGCAATAATTGAGCGTCACTGTTGTGAATACTAATTGCCGTCCTAATTGAAAACTCTTGAAACGTAATCAAATAAGCAAAGCCAATATTCTATCATCTGGGAATTCCGTTTCAGACCCTTTCTCCAACTTACCTGGCTTCATCCAAAACAGGAATCCTTATCCATCTATAGCGTTTTATTCCTTTTTGAATCTTTTTTCATAGTTACCCCATATGCAGTACCATGTTATTACCATCTAATTTATCGAGAGAGAGAGGGAGAAGGAAAAAAGACCTGAATTTGTGCACCAGCAGGAGAGTCATCGGAACGAGGTTCATTCATTAGTTCCCATGCAAAGATGGTGGGATCATCTTTATATGCCACTCTTGTTATTGTGTTGATTCTCGTGATCACAGCCTGCATGTAAATACAGCCAATTCCATATCAGGATACGAAACCAAACAAATTAACATTCAAAAAAGCTCTAAACTGATGTACATGGCCTTTTTTATGCACGAGACAAAATTTGTCCACTCAAATTGCTAAAACCAAGAGAACCGTGAATCTGATGGTAGTGCCCAAGATATTCGTGATGGTTATTTTTTGCTGAAAAGGGGTCTTTTTTTTTAAGAAAAAGGCATAGATTTACTTAATTAAGTTCTGTCTCTTCTTGTCAAAAAGACCAAGTACTTATATGATGAAATTGGTTTTGGTTATTTAGATTTCTTCCCTCCCAACATCAACTAAAGTAATAATTACATGTTAGGTTAAAATCCAAAGAATTGGATTAAAGATTTTTCATACATGCAGAGTGTCTCTAAAATAATTATTAAAGATCGATAGAAGTACGAGATTCATATTATATATTATGCTAATTACCTTGACATGGTTTTTGTAGTATGCTTTGACAATAGGGTTCGTGTAGAAGTCGTCATCGGCAGTCAATTGCTGGCCACGTTCCCTTGCCCACTGAACATATTGTGGCCTACCTCCAAAATCTTTATAATTATTCACCAAGCATAAAATCACATATATCCCGTATTTCCTTGCTTCTGAAATCACAAAGTCCAATCCCTGGAACAAATCCACCAAAAAAATCAAATCAAGTTTGTAAGTACATATGCAATACACCTCCATTGACCCAAGTCAGTTTCTTAAGTTAAAAATAATTATAAGAATGAAACCTATATTGCTGGCTGTACCTTAAACATGTCTTGATTGTAGGATCCCGGAGAAATTTGGAGAGCTCTATAACCGCCATCACTAAAAGCCCAAGTTCTAGCTATATTCATGCCGTTCTTGGCTGCTTGCTGGAATGCAGAAGTGACTTTCTCCCTAGTTGATGGATCAGAAGCCATGTACATCATCCAATAAGCATTGAATCCGTTTAAGTAGAGGGACTTGTTGTTCATTACGAAATGGGTTCCATTTGTTTTGGCGAAAATACCATTATTATTACTCCCCGTTTGAGACTGAGCCATGCATTTAACATGCAATCTGAAGATAAGTAGAATGGCTACCAAACGAAGATTGTTCAACCTTCTCATCTCTAACCTGGCTGAACAGTAATACGTAGTGCAAATTCAACAAAGAAAGACACTCTGCGTGTTTCTCGAAAGAAGAATGCGGTTTACCAAAAAAAACAAACGCATAGCAAGAGTGCTGTGGCTAAGATAGAGGGCTGTTTCTTTTTTCTTTTTTTTTTTCTTTATGGCCTATGTACACTGGAAGAAAGAGAGTGGGCAAGTGTTAGGTAATAGCTTCTAACATCTAGTATGGTGTATGGATTGGTAACGCACAATTACAAGCTACACCAATACTGAATATGTAACTCATTCACTAGTTATATATTCAGTTTTTAGGACGTGAGAGAGCTCTATATAGCTAGAGTTGAAGGCTCAGTTCGACTCCTACTTTCTATTCCTCGTAATAAAATATATACATATTTTGTTTATTTTATTTTACTTTTTTCTTTTCACGAACGCATTTAAAACTCAAATTTCAATTTCAGTAGAAGCTAGAATTATAAGAAAAAAAAAAAGTATAATAAAATAAACAAAATAATGAAACGTGCTTCAAAAGTATAAAAGCCAAGTTTGTGATAAGAATGAGGAGATACAAATATAGTTTACGTTTTAAAATGGTATATACATATATGGTAATGGGCTGATGGCGGTGAATATTAGTGTGAAGCCACTTTTAACCTACTTTTTTCATTTTCTTACTTGTTTATTGGCTAATACTTACTTATTCTATAACTACCGTACAACAAATAAGGGTTTATATTTAAACAGTAGCTCATCTATTCCTTTTTCCTTACTAAAATATACAAAATGGTTAAATTTAAATTCATTGGGCGATTAAAACACAAAACTCGATAATAAAAGTGGACCGATATTCATCTTCATACTAATTTATATATAGAAGCTAAAGGATATGATGTTCAAATTAAACTCTTCTCTTCAATTCTACATCCACAAAAACAAGTATTTACACTCTCACATAACTGTAGAACGATGCAAAAATAAAACCAGTGACCCATTTATGTTGAAGTTGTTACGATAATATTTGGATGTCTATCATTATGTTTATGGATAGATTTTTTTGTATAAATAAAATTTTATTTCTGTACCATTTACAATTAATGGAATGAAACACATAAACATATAAACACATATATACATATAGAAAATTACTCTTTATTCTATTTTTATTTACTTTGTTGTTGATATTTATTTTATAGTATTTTTTATTTTTCTTCTTACTGTTATTTATTTCACAAGGTAGAATTATTTTTTCTCTTTTTATATTTAATCTTTTTTTACATGAAGCTATACTCTATTTTTATTGAATTTATTATTGAATTCACAATGACCCGTTTTGATTGTTGTAATTAGTATATAACATTTATTTTTTTATTTTAATTTTGTAGCTTTTGAATTTCTATCAAATTCTTTTATTTTAGCCAAATATTAGTTTATATTGCAAATATAATTTTATCAACATTTTTTTGTAGGATTATAATTTTATTTTATTTTTATTTTATCTTAATTAATTTATTATAAATATATAATCTGATATTAGTTAATATTAATTAATTTATAATTTGTGAAGAACTAGTGTAATATATAGTTTCTAAAAAACTTATATTATAAATTTTTATTTCTAAAGAACTAGTGTTATATATGATTTTTGAATAACTTTTATTATAAATTTTTATTTTTGAATAATTTATATTATAAAAAAAAAAGACACATCCTTGCCACCTTAAAAAGCTACTTCTTCACTTATCATAAGCAATTGCTTTTTTTCTTCTTCTTTTCTTGTCTTTATTCTTGATTAGTGGGTCTTTCTTCCCACTAGCTTTTGTTTTTTTCTTTAAAATAAATAGTAACGATAAAACTGAATGGTGAAATCTAACATAGTCAAATCAATGAAAATTAGGTCATTAATGCGGGTTCATGGCTTGCCGGCGCTGGAATACACGGATGCTTAAATTTCATACGGCATTGTCTTTCTGAAGAACTTCTGGTAGGTTATCGTTTCATTGAAAGATATAGATATTGCTTTCTTGAACCATATGCCACGGCTTCTCTTAGATATCAGCACCCACCTCTTATATCCATCATATATATCCATTGGTGGGTCTATTACGTGTCATAGCCTATTTGATTATTGATATATGAAGTTTTACATGATGTGATGTGGTAGTCTATCTATACGATATTATTTAAGATAAGTGATGGCTGAAAAATAATATAGACACGTGCAGGTATTTTAGGCCATGCAACCCCATATACGCCATTTATTTACCCGTCTTTGCAATGTACCAATTTTTATCATTTGCCTCGGGTAGATTACTTGTGTGCACATACCCATAACGTAGGAAACTAGGACAGCTTCTGTCATCTTTTAGATTTTCTCTCATTTCCCAACTAGAAAGCGGCAGGGATTCTAGCTTGGTACATGTCTTGTATGGTACTGGACCATACATTTTTTAGACTTGTACGATTCGATTGTGATCCTCTAGACCATGATTTAAAAGGAAAAAGAAGGAAAAAGAAGGAAAAAGAAAATTCCATTAGCATGGTACCAACACTATGCCTGATCTCATGTGACATCAAAATGTCATCACCTTATCCATATGAGTTTGCTTTTTAGTTTTTCATGTTCTCTTCATCCATTCTTTCGTTGTGTTTTGGCACTCCTCATCTTTATCCTTTTATGGATGCAGACTGCAACACCCACTTAATTACTTGTGCAGAGGACGAGACGAAATGATGGGTGTAGAGGAGGTGATGACGGCCATTTAAGCGATTCAACTGGAACCCACTTGCTTAAACTGAATGTGCCATGCTATACATGAAAAGATTTCTCAATACCAAGTGTTTATTGTATGTCAATAATGATTCACATTTGTGCTCCCTATGGCTATGATCGAATTGGACAAAATCTTTCACTTGGATCCAATATATCCTAGCACGTAAGTTTTGGGCCATTCATTTTATCTTAACGTTTAGAAGAAGTTCTCTGTGAAACCCGTGATCAATTAAAGGATGAAAATGTCACGTATTGCTAGTACTAGTTGTATAGCATGTCAGGCTCCCTAAATACTTGCTGCAGCTTCTTGTACATTAACGTTTTTTATCAGTTAAACCAGCAATCAGCTTCCTGCATTAAAAGAAAAGGTTGCATGTGAACGTAGTTGGCATGTTGACAAAAGTCTACCGCATAGAAACTCACCAATTATCACCCCCTGTTTATGCATTAGAGTTGCAGGCTAGCTCAATAAAATCTTATTGGAATTTTCACCAGTTACCCATTTATCGTCCCAGTTTGTGCATTAGAATTGCAGGCTAGCTCAGGAAAACCTTGACGCGCTCCACGTCCTCGTACCAGCGACCAAGTAAATGGGTATAATGCCATGGTGAAATTTGAAGAGCAATTCATGTGCAAATAATGGAAAAACCTTGTTTATGTTTCACATACCCCAGATAGGAGTATTTCCATAATCTTGACATGTTTGTACCTTAACACCTGACATTTGTTTAGACTTTCATATGTCAGCATAAACTATTATCTCCCATTATGCAATTTATCACAGCAAAAGAATGTAAAAGAAATGCCATTTGGTTATGGGGTATGAATTGAGATTTGTGGCAACATGAAATAAAGATCATGAGAATGAGAAACTAGCATTTGAAACTTGAAAGCCCTTCTATAAGTAAATTTCATTTCCAGTACAAGCATGAAAACATAAGAATAAGACTGAGGACATTTGGTTTCCAATTAGTTATGTTCCAATTCCTCTAATTAAAGTGTTTCTGAAATCGCTCTTCCATGTTTGAAGGTTAGTGTATAAGTTTGATAGCAGAAGGCTAGAATAGTCAACCAGTAGAAATAATATATATGGTTGTTAAAAAGAGGGAGTTGGTTCAGCTATTGTCAGCAACACCAAAAGGATGGATCTTTAGCTGTTAACTTAAGAGGTAATAGCAAATACCATTTCAATTAAATAAAATACCTCTCAGGCAGACAGTATCATGCTATCAATTTGCAGCACCCACTTCAATTTCCTTGTTGCACCCTGACACTTATCCTTATAAAGGGCAAAATGCCAATGAGACACGTCGTATGTGGTACATTCACGTTAGGTACCTTGTGAAAATTGGCTTAAAAGGGCAATTTGGCCCCGTACTTGGACGCGAAGGACTATTTACCTAAATCTTTATTTTTTTATCCAAATTTCCCAAGGACTTGAATTAAAGAATTTAAAGAAAATAAAAGAAAAATATAACTAAATAAAAAAGAAAATATTATCATTATTCATGACTCCCTCTTTCTCCTTATCATTCTACTTGAACAATTCCCAAATTACATAAATCCTAACCCTACAAATCTAAGCTCCTCTTCTTATGCATCATGATCTAGAAAGAAATGAGTTTTATTTTGTTCGAAATAATAATCAACTTGTAAAATAAAACCGACTTTCCTTTTTCTTACACAACAAGAAAGCAAGACAAATACAACAAAATAAAGAAAATTAAAGACAATGGACCTGATTCCAGTTTTTTAGTGCAACCAATTTTTTTACGCAGTAGGGGCTTTAAAGAACTTTCATCCGATTCGTTACAGCGAAGAAAACAAATTTACTCAACTTACAACTGTCATATTTTAGAGATTTCATCAACTAAAGAAACAGAGTAATAGAAATGTAAACTAAAAGAGTGGTTAGGTTAGACAATAACTTATTCACACTCGTGCAAGGCATGTCCCACCAGTTTTTAAGAACTTATTTTCTTAATAAAAGAGTTTCAATAAAAGTTATTTCACTCGAGATTTCAAGTGTCTATTTCAAATTAAAAAATCAATAAATTATCCAATACTGCCAGGCACGGGGTAAATTGCCCTTTTTAGCCTGCGAAAATTATAATCCAAATTAACTATTATATTGAACAGTATAAAAAGACTTTTACAGGTCTAATGTAGAACACCTTTCAGATCAACTGAATATATCAGATTTAATTTATAATTGCAACTGTGAGGCCACAGAACACATAGATGCTCATAAGGGGAGTCCAATTTAAGTGCTCAAGCCCAGAAACCCATCAATTTAACGACAAGCTAGGAAGGCAGGCTTACCTATCGCCTCATAGCATATTCAACTGAAGCAAGAGAACTTAAAATACTAGTAAAGAACAAGACATAATAATCCCATCATCAAAGGAAATAAGAGTCCATATAAAAATCCCACTTACCTAGTATTGAACATTTACAGAAATGTGACAATAATAGCACCAAGACTTTGAAAAAATTTCGGGAGCAACATTCATTGGCCTGAATGAAATGAAATAAATTGACAATTTAATTCCATATCCCAGACTCCCATTTCAATGCAAAATGTCAACTTAATGCTTCAAGGAGTGTCTGCACTTCATTTCGTGAAGCACTCGTATAATCTTAACTAAACCTGTTATGGGTGGAGGTATCAGCATTCAGGAGTGCCAATTCAAAGAAAATACAAGTGTCCACGAGTGAGTTTTGTTTGCTCTCATTTGTTTGCAATAAAGTAACAGCAGGATACTAGGAGATGTAGATTAAAATACAGAACTATATGATGCCTGAAATGAGTTCCTGGAAATTGAAAGCTGAAATTGGCAATTCATAATCCAAAGGAACAAAAAGGACCAAACAACAAGCAATTGATTTATGTCATCAATTAAAATCTCAGGTACAGGGCACATCCCGTTTTAAGCTTGCAACAATTAAAAAAACAATAGAGCTCAACAGATACAAGGGCAATCTTCGGCATCAATAAACCATGCAACAGAAGGTAGACAAATAGGAAACAATATAGGACGAAGCTCTTAGCTTGTAGTTTGACCAATTCAGATACTTAAAAATATCCTAGTCTTTTACAGAATGAGCACCTTCCAAACTGTGTCGGACTCCAAGCTGAAAAATATCTCTTCGTTTCCTTTGAGGTCAGGTTTCATAAGAGATCAAAGTCTCACAGCCATGAAACTTTAACTGCATTGCTTGAAGGGTTTGATACTAATCTGATTAGTCTAAGGGTTCTTTTATTTCTTCTTCTGGTGAACCATCAAGCAGAACACTTTTCCAACATATAATGTTTTAGACATTCTAAATCTTACAAGAACACCAGTGCTTGGCTATTTCCAATATCATGGCCAGTAACAGATAATACTTCACTAAAGCTCCAACAATTGATGGCCATATACCAAAATCTCTAGTGATTTTAATAGGAAAGCCATAAAAATAAACAGAAGCAAGTAAACTAAAAAGATAATTTCCAAAAGTTATCAGAGTTTTATGGTTTGAAGGAGCTATTGACTATAATATTGTACAGGGATAAATCTGGTGGCTCCTTTACAAAAAATGTAATGCAGAATGAATAATAAGACAAATGGAAAAATACAATCATTAGTGTTAACTTACAAAACGTATATTGTCAAAAGCTTCAGTTAAGATGTTGCAGGCTGAATCCGCTTCAACCGTTGGGCCACTTGCCTCATAGATGGTCTGGATGAAAGCGATTCACCTGTACACATAATGCCCAAGTGCAGTACCTCAACTAGATCATCATGGGGCCCAGAATCCCATAGGCCAGCCGTGAAAAACTCACTGGCCTGACCCTGCCTTAAAAGCATGCTCGCCCAAGCCACAATGTTGAAACCATTTCCAAAGGAAGAGAAGGAGGGGTCCAGAGCCTTTTTGTCAGATATCAATTCTAGAAGAACAACTCCATAGCTATACACATCTGCCTTATCAGAAACACGACATGTCATAGCATATTCAGGAGCAACATATCCAAACGTCCCAGCAACATCAGTTGTGGCATGTGTCTCAGAAGTACCCAAGAGTCGTGCAAGGCCAAAATCAGAAAGATATGCATTAAAGTTGTTATCCAGCAATATATTGCTTGGTTTAATATCACGGTGTAACACTCGAGGAACACACTCATCATGTAAATAAGCAAGGGCACGTGCAATATCAAGAGCAATCTTGTGAAGCATGTTCCATTCCACAGCCCTCCTTGACCGCTCCTGAATGAATCTTTCTAGATTGCCACCAGGCAAGTAGTTGTAGATGAGGAACATTTCTGACTCACTTACATGGTAGCCTATCAGCTTTACAAGGTTCAAATGTTGCACCCTTCCTAGAGTTCTGATCTCTGCCTCAAACTGCTGAACACCTTGAAATCTACCAACTGAGAGCCGCTTTACTGCCACCACAACTCCAGGAACAATCTCAGCCTTGTATGTGGCTCCAAACCCTCCACTACCGATACAATTCTGAATACTGAATCCACCAGTAGCCCTAACAACATTTTCATACGTCAACTGTATGCCAATGTCATTGCATGTTACAACTTCTTTCCTGCCAGACCCTCGGCCAGATGTGGAGTTACAAACATACTTCTTCGTGCATCCAAGGAAGAGAACTAAGGCTACTAGAACAGAGAAAATGACAGAGGCTGATGTAATGGAGGCAATTACAATTGGACTAAAGGCACCATCATTTCTCTGCATGCTTGCACTGGGAGGGTTGGCTCCTTGTTGGGAAACATAACCAGAATGCTCTTGCTCCCATTGAGAGATTGATGGACATGGCTGAAGGTTAGGATTTCCTTGCACCTTCTCACATGTAATTAAACTTGAATTCAAAGGGACAGATCCAGACAAGTTGTTGAAAGACACATCAAATACTGAGAGTGAAGTTTTATTACCAAAACTTGATGGTATCTTTCCAGAGAAGTGGTTATGATCTAAGCGCAGAACATTCAGATGTTGAAGTTTCACAAAATCAGGTGGTATCTCTCCTGAAAGAGAATTGGAAGAAAGTTCCAACACCTCTAATGCAGGCAGTTGAGCTAACTCAGAAGGTATTGCACCAGTAAAGTTATTGCTGGAGAGGGATAAATGCCGCAATTCTTTCATCTGAACAATGTATGAAGGAATTGAACCTTGCAATCTGTTTCTACTTAGGTTGAGAAAAACTAGGGAATCTAAATAAGCAAAAGTATAAGGAATTGAACCAATTATATTATTCCTTTCCAAGCTGAGATATTTTATGCATTTACAACTGCTTCCAACAGCTAAAGGAAGTTGACCAACAATTCTATTGTTACCAACATCAAATATCAGGCCATCCAGACTAAGACACAGATTAAAGGAGTAAGATGAAAAGTTTCCATCAAGGTTATTCCCATCCACCCAAAAACCATATAAAGGCATATGAGGAAAACTTTCTGGTGCAATCAACAGGGATGGAACTTGTCCAGTGAAATAGTTCTTGCTCAAATCATGCAACACAGCCAAACCACCAGAATTCGACGAGAAAGATGCGATGCCCATAATAGTATGTTTATAAAAGAAAGAAGAGAAGAAACCAAAAACATCACCATATGAGCTGGACATATTAACAGACATCTTGGAACAACCATCTTTTGAAAATCTCGGGATATCCCCAGTAAAAGAGTTCTGACTAACATTAAAAACAACCATACATGGAACAGGAAGTGCTTGAGGAAGCAACCCAGTCAAGTTATTGGAACTTAAATCAAGAAAGTACAAGTTCTCACAATCAGCAAGGGACTCGGGAATTTCCCCAGTGAAGTAATTTCCTGCCAAATTCAGCATCTCCATGTTAGAACATGACCCCCAATACTGCGGAAAACAACCATCAAAATTCAAGTTTGGCGCCCATAGCATGCGAAGATTAGGTAGCCTTGTGACACTATCAGGCAATTTTCCATCAAAATAGTTAAATTCCCCCTCCCCACGCTCCTCTTCCTCAATGGCTGAGCTCGAAAAATCTGTTGACCACAGTGGACCATAGTTATTCTTTAGTACAAGCAGCTTTAACTGCTTACAGTAGCCCAACTCAGGCGGTATTATCCCACTTAAAAAGTTTCTGGACAAGTCAAGCACTTGAAGATTTTCTAATGCCCCAAATGTTGAAGGAATATCATCTTGTAGCAAATTTGAAGACAATATCAAAGATCGAAGTCTTGTACAATTCCCTAAATTACTAGGAATCAAACCCGAAATTGAATTCCCATCAAGAAAAAGATGCTCAAGGCTACCACAATGATCACCCAAATAATCCGGAATAGGGCCACTCAACAAATTAAAAGAAAGCATAAGAATTTGCAAACCTTTAAATTGAGAGAAAATTTCAGGAATTGTACCGTTGAGTCTATTCCCAGAGAGATTAATAACACGCAACGAAGTGCAATTCTGTATAGTGGATGGTATAGTACCGTGAAAAGCATTAAAACCCAAGTCAAGAACCTCTAGAAAGAAAAGCTGGCCAATCTCCAGAGGTAAGTCTCCAGAGAACAAATTAAACCCAAGAGATAATACTGTAAGCTCAGAAAGCTGGCCAATTGAAGGTGACAAATTGCCAGCTAATTTTGGTGATACACTATTATTACTATTTAAACCTACGCAAGGAAAGAGCACAGTGAAGTTGCTTACTACACCATTTATTGGATTTGAAGAAAGAGAAACCAGAGGACACGTAGAGTTATTATTAGCTGAAAGATTGAGAACTGTAACTCGATGAGAAATAGGGTTACAAGTGACGCCGTACCAAGAACAAGGGTCCGGATCATTAGGATTCCAATTGGCAGTGAGCCCTAAGGGGTCACTACTGATGGCAGATTTAAATTCTAGTAATGCCTGCTTATCATCACCCAAACCAACCCAACTCAGCACAACTAGAACTATAATAATCAAAATAGGGAAATTCAGTGACATTTTTTTCTGTAAAATAATTGGAAATGGTAACTGAGCGAATGAGGGAAAGAAAGAGAGAAAGAGAGAAAGAAAAAGAAAGAGAAGCTACAAAAAGCCTCACTTCCCAAGACTTACAAGAAGAGAAGCAAGAAGAAGCTATGGTCTTCTTCCATGGAGGTAGCAGCAGCAGCAGCACCGGCAGTAGCAGTAGCAGTAGCAGTAGGCGTGATAGTTGGTGAAATGAGCCGAAGTAGAGAAAGAAAGTGTTTCAAAAGAATTTCTTTTTCCCACAAAAAGAAAAGGGAAAATGACAATGAAACGTCAAGGATACGAGAGGAACCGAAGAATTGTAAAATTCCAAAGCGAACTGATTAGGAAAGTGGAAAAATTCTTTTATATTTATATATTATTTTTAAATATATTAATTATTAAAATATAAAATATTTACACTTTTTTTTACAGTGGTATGGATAAGATTTTACCCAACAAAAATTGTTTTGTTTTACATAATTATTTTCTTTCATGTATAATTTATTTAAAAAATTATATTCTTTTTATCTTTTATTACGTAAATTTCTTTATAATTTTTGTTAAGTAAGTTGTGTTAAATTTGTCCTTTGACTTTTTTTTAATATAAAAATTAGTTTTTATGTTTTTAAATAATATTATAATTTTTATATTTTGTAATAAAATCAAATTTATTTAAAATCAAAACAGATAAAAATATTAAACTGATAAAAGATTTTGATTTCAATTTAATTATTAAATATCATACTTTATCTAAAAAATTTATTAAATTAAAATAAAATTTATTTTTAATAAGAATTAATTTTAGTATATATATATAATATAATATATAATTAATATTTTTTATTTATTTTAGATTTTGTTATAGTTTATTTATTATGTAACGATGACGTGAAAGTCTATATATCAAAAAATAATTATTTATAAATAAAATAAAAATACATGTCATTTAAAATAAGACAAGTCGGTAATATATGTCCCACTTATTTTTTTCCTCTCATTCTCTTTCCTCTTATTTCTCTCCCCTTTCGTTTTTTCATTCTCCTTCGTATATCTTCTTTCCGTTCTCTTCCCTATGCTTTTAGAACCCTAATAAGATGTAACACCTAAAATAGTAAGACAACCATCTCTATAATATTACATACCATGATCCTTTAGGGTTAATCAACCATTTTCAACAAAATAGATAGAAAAAAGGAAAGAAAATGAAATTCGCCTAAATTCATAACCTTTTTATCATATTTGCCTAAAATCAAAGAAATAAATAAATGTTGTTAATTTTTAACATTTTCTATATACCCATTGTTAAAATCCCACAAATAAAGGATATGGGTTTCAATCTCTGGAATATCCATTTTGAACTGTTGCTCTCCATGACACTGTTGTTAGTTGAGAATGTAGACACTGTTAATGAGGTGAAGTTGAAAATATTGATGTTGTTGGTTGTTGCTCTCCATGGTGTTGCTAGTATAGTGGTAACTGGTTGAGCTTGCGGGTTATAATATCAGTGATAAGGCAAGTGATTTTGGTTTCGTGTGGGATTTGGTTATTTTGATTTTGACTTTGATTTCAGTTATGGTGAAATTGCAGATTTTGATTTTAATTTTAATTTTGGTTTCATATGGGATTTTAGTTAAGGACTCTTGATTTTAGAGCTCACAGATTTTGATTTTGATTTTGGTTTTATGTGGAATTTGGTTCCTTTAGTTTGATTTTAGGTTATTTTGATTATGATTTCATTTATTTTTATTTATTTATTGATGAGAAAAAAATTAATAGGACATGTCTTGCTGACATATTCTATTTAAATAAGGTGAATTTTTTTTAAATTTTTTTTTTATATATGAGCTGACACGTCATTTTTCCGTCTAGATATTTAACAGAAATTAACAGCAAGGAGTTTATTGATACTGAAATTAAAATTTAGGGGACTGATTATTACAAATTGAAATTCAAGGACTTTAGTGATACTAACCCCAAAATCTGGGGATCATAAAGGCAATTTAGAAGTTACCTTTTATTTATAGTATAATGAATATCCATAATTAGATCTTAGTACATGGGAGTGTAACAATTTGGCATAAGAACAAGTTGTTATGTGGGATTTTGTGTTTTCAACAACAACTTGGTGTGAGATATATCAAGACTATAAGATAAAAAATAGGATGGCATGTTAAAAATACGCCACGTAGTTGAAGCCAAAAAAAGTGAGATGGCTGCTGAACTTCCTTAAACCTTTCAACAACTAAAAGACTTCAATTGTAGTGTGACATATACACATGGCTACCATATATAAAGATGCTGAAAGAATAGATTTCGAAGTTGAGAAAGCAAAAATTTAGAAAAAAATTCTTTTAGATTTAGAGATTGCAACATTCTCTTAACTGAGCTGTAATTTTAATGAGATTATTAAGTTCTTTAAAAAATGTGTCTTTTTTACTCAAAAGATTGCTAAATTTCCCTAAGAACAAGCCCTACTTACTATAATATTGGAATAGGTAAAAGGATGCTGTTGAACTTATTAAAAAAGTCCAATTAAGTTTTCATCTTTTTCTTTGACTCAATTAAACACATTAATTTTTATAAAAAGTTCAATTAAGTTCTTATTCTATTTTTTGGTTCAATTAAATCCATTAATTTTTATAAAAGGTCCAATTAACCAATAATGCTAACAGCGTCCCAAATACAATTAAGTGTAAGGGTCTCATTATTTTAAGAGTACAAATAATAACCACTCCGAATATTTTAAAGTCATGCATATATCACATGAGAGAGAGAAATCCACTTTTCTTTTACACAATTAGTATCTGTAAACCCTAATTTATAAAGAAGAGCAATAATTTATTTCTTCACCTGAAATGGCAGCAATATTTTCGTCTTTTTCATCACGCTCATTTGTAAATAGAGGACAAGTGCAAGTTGTTAAGTTAGATTACATCTCACCACCTCCAATATGTTTTTACAATAAAACCATAAAGATGCACACTTTATGGAGGAAAAACAATCATGAAAGGAAATTTTACAGTTGTAGGAGCTATGATATAAGTTAAATAAAGAATAAGAAGTGATTTTCTTTCCCTCACATGATATAGACGTGACTTTAAAATATTCAGAGAGGATTATTATTTACGCTCTCAAAATAATGGGACCCCCCACTTAACGACATTTTGAATGCCGTTAGTATTAGGGATTAATTGGACATTTTATAAAAATTAATAGATTTAAATGGTAAAAAAATGATGAAAACTTAATTGGATATTTTATAAAAGTTAATGAGTTTAATTCAGCTAAATAAGAAGAGAATTTAATTGGACTATTTAAATAAGTTTAAAGATTTTTTTGTACTTTTTGCCTATTGGAATAGGTCACAAATTTGTGGCCCACGGGGACAAAAGGAAAATAGTAATATTATGATTCTTTAAGAGTAATAATAAAAATTTCGATCTGAAACTAGCTTTTTCTTTTTAAATAAGTGCAATTGATAAACTTGTGTATTTAAATGCGTTAAGTAAAAATAAATGTCACTTGACAAATGCCTACATCCAGTAATGCAACATCTATATGAGAAGGAGAAAGATAGTTCCATAAATTAAAGAGCTGAAAATTACTAATTATATAAATTTCGGCAACTCAAATAGGAAGCAGAGCGGATGAAATTTTATGGAAGCGAATGCAAATCGGAGCATTAATCCTACACTTCGTAAATCATTTACCTGTTAGTAGAAATTGAATTTACTTTTAATTAGGACTGCATTCGGTTATTATCCTTTAGTTTCTAAAAGATAGAGAAGGAACAGACCTATAGATTGTAGAAAAGAAAGAAATTAAGACAAACACTGGGATTTTAGGAGATGGAACTTAATACTGATCACACTCTTTAGAAGATTGAACACTTCACTCAAATGGTTTTATTTTTCTTTTAATTATGTTTATGGTATATACAACTGGAAGTGCATATAAGATAGACTGTAGCTAGATATATTATATGAAATACTTTGTTATTGCTTATGCAGGTGTATGATCTACTGGAATCAGTAAGAGTAATGTTTAAGATATGAGTAACTAATTTGAAGAGCGGCTGATTATGTGGGTTTCAAATAGTCAAACAATACAAGCTTATTTTGCTCTATATGTAGCTTTTGCTTTCGTTTTCATTTGGAAAAATGCATGCCTCCTCCACAGGATGCATGAAGATTAACAAATGGAGAAATTGCAGGAGGAGATCAAAGAATACGGATGCTTGATGCATCAAATGAGGAGGCTGGTGCTTTCCTGCATAATGCTAGATATCTACTTCAGAACCCTGCTATTGACTCCTGAATGCCTTTGTATCCATTCCTGTAAATTTATCAGGAGAAGGAAAAAAAGAAAAAGAAGAAATCTATAGGATAAAAGCCTGAGGAATTTTATTTTTTCTCACAAGTGGCCTTGCGACCTCAATAGCCTTTTTTTTGGGGGGGGGGGGGGGGGGGGGGGGGGGGGGTTAGGGGTTGAATCATGTTCCAGCACAGATCAAAACCTTGAATTAGTGGCCGCATAGCATTTGTCAGACACCTGGATTAGATAGATGGCAGTGTACTTGATTTATCTTGCGCTAAATACATCATTATACAAGAAAACTGGGTTTGGAACTTTGTATGAAAGTACTAGTAAATGTTTGAGTTTACGGAGGCTGAATATCAGATGAGAGCATTAACATAATAATACTCTTTGCAACCCCTTTAGGCTGAAGTAAGAGTTGCATATACTTAGCTAATTCTGAAGTGGAGCTGTTCAATTAGCCGATGGTGATAATTAAGTTGGAGTTTGTCAAAGTTAAAGATCGTTTTTTCTGCATCCTCAATGTCAAGTACTGTTGTATAACATCATTGACCAATTTCTGACTGTCCATTTCATCCCCAATGCAGAAAGTGACATCTTCAGTCCGATGTTCAAGTTTATAAAGAGGAATTGCCATGCTATTAATGCACCATCAAGCTCATAGTATGCCTGTGTCAGGTGAAATTTTTAGGTGAATCAAGTTAGTCATATAATATGAATTATGCATTATAATTTATGACAAATAGCGAATAATATATGTTAAATAATATAATTGTAAAGGAAAGTCTACAATATTGTGAAGGAAAGTCTACAATCTTAGTAAGAATAGATTGACCTAAGAATATTTTAGAAATTTCTTCATATATTTCTTGTAATCAGATGATCAAAAAAACTTTTTCTTCTGTTAGCTTCGCCAATCCTTTTTCTTTTAAAATAGAAAATATACTAATTGTTGTCATCCTGAAAAATTGTTTATTGAAAATACTTGTTTTAAAAAAATATATATTCTCATTTCTATATAAAATTAGTAAATGATTAATATTTATTAATTTTAAATAATAAAAATATATAAACTATCCAATAATAAAATATAAAACATTATAATACACGTTATTTTTTTATTTATTATGATATATGTCACGACCCCACCCGTGGGCCCGTGACCGGCACTAGGGAATGGGTAGGCTTAAGGGCACCGAAATCCGTAGTAAGCCTGACACTCACTGATTTAAACAAATCTCATCTCAAATTAATATTATTAAAACCACAAATTATCTTAATAGTTACACTTTACAAAATTTAATCGGTCTGCCAGAAGAACTAGGCGAGACCTGAAACTCAGAAAATTTACAACTGATACATTTACTATTATTACTGCGGAGAATCTAAGATTTACCAATTTACATACCAAATCAAATACATCACCCGATGATGAAGGAGTCGGATTCTTGAATAAGAGTCGCGGAGAACTAATGATACAAATCAAAACAGTAAAAATGAGACATCGGTCTAGAGTGAGTTAAAATCAAATAATCTAGGGACTATTGCTTCTTCTCGGAAAACATAGATTATTCAAATCGATATCAAACCATACTATAATCATACCCTACTATTTCCTTCACATAAAATATTAATCATTCGAATCAATATATCAACCATGCACGTAAATACAATCCATATTATAATCATACCATAATAAATAAATAAATGAATAAATAAAAATATATTTTTATTTTTACGGGACGAGTGGCTCAGTAGAACCCTAAACCCCAATTCTAGTAGCCTTTCGGCTCTCTTAATCCAACAGGTCTGGCGCCCAGAGAGCAAGCTCGATCAGGGTCCTTACCTCCAGCCTGAACACTTGAATTCCAAATAAGCCGGCGCCCAGAGAGCATCGCTCGATCAGGGACCTTAACTCCGGCAATCAACTGAACTCAGCCCAGAGAGCAATGCTCGATCAGGGCAGACAAATCCATAATAATCTTATATCCATGATCATTACCGGTGCGCACGCGGTCCTGATGTAACCCATCAGGCGGCATGTTCTACAAGCCACATTTCCCAAATCGCAATCACCACATTTAATAAATATCATTATCTGATGAACTCATCCAACACATATCGAAATAAAGATTAAAGATTTAAGATAAAACAACGTGCAATTTGTGAGGAGAAAAATAATAACGTTTGTCTTATTATAACATACTAATAATAATATTTATATTATTTCAAATATTAATAATCAAGTGAAATCATTTATCTTGCGATACTAATAATCATATTAAGCACAAATTCTAAATAGCATATTAAAATCAGACTAGCAATAGCGCAAAGATTAAATGACTTTAACTCACAGGATTGGGCGACCTCCTAGCTCTGCTCCGGTGCCTCGGTTGGAGCGAGCCGAACAGACAGATCATCTAATCACGGAAAATAATTTATCAATACGCTGAGATAATCGATCATTAATCCTAGGTCTAGACTCCTAGGACTGACTGTCTAAGAATCTCGACTCGGGAACTACCGAAAATTCGGCAGAACCTCCCCTACAACACGAACATTACCCCCCGTAAAAACGGGTCCAGGACCTGCCAGAAAAATACTTCAAATAACCAACAATTTAAACAATAGGAGTCGGGTCCCCAAACTTCACTATTTCCGACCTCGCCACACAAAGACAAAATACGAGGCAAACCGAGACAATTATTTTGACTCACAAAATCATCAAATACTCAATATAACCCAATAGACACAATTAGACCAAGAATTTCTAAAATTAACGGGCCAAAGAAAATTACCGAGACGCTCGGTCGACTACCGGAGTCCGATCGACGATCCGAACACACCATCGGACTCACAACGGCCGATGACGATCCCCGCCCGATTTTCCGATCCGACACTCGATCTTCCGGAGAGATTTGCGGACGATCTCGACCGTCGATTTGCAAACGAAGTCCGATCGCCACGAAACCGGTGCCATCGCGAAGCTTGAGATGGGGAGAGTCGGGATATGTCCTCCGATCATCCATCCTCCGGAGCTCGGAAAAGCCCAAAAACGCCGGCCGCCACCATTATCTCTCTCCACCGGATCTTAGTCTCCGGCCACCACAGGCGCCGCATTCTTTGCTAAAAGAAAGCTCGCCAAAGTGGAGCCGATCGCCACCTAACTCGGCCGCCAACAACGGCCGGAAACACGCCTGAAGCCGCCACGCGCGATTCTCGCCTCACGCTGTCATGCCGCCATTGGCCGGGCTCACGCCACCGACGACGCCGCCGCCTTCCTCCCTTCTTCTTGGCCATCGCCTCTCTCTCTCTCCGATCTACTTTCTCTATCCCCGATTTCTTTCCCTTCAATATCGACATTTGACCCCTGAACTTTTCCTTATTACAATTTGGTCCGTCAACTTTCTTAATTACTTACAATTTCATCCTGCATAATTCCAATTTGACCCCCAAACTTCTTTTTAGCCTTTCAATTAAGCCCCTAGCTATTTAATTTGGGCCAAATCCGAATTATTGAAAATACACAATTACAAAAATACCCCTGACCGACATATTTATTTACAAAAATACCAAGCTCACAAATTTCCATTAAAACCCCATAAAAATAACATTATACTTTCAATCCTTATTCCAAAATAAATTTCCAATTTAGTCCTAACACATAATTAAATTAAATAATCAATTTCCAACTTAAAATTTAATACTACTAATCAATTATAATACCAATTTTCCCAAAATTCTTTTATTAAAACACCCTTTATAATTTCTTCCAAAATTTTTCAATATATAATTTTACTTATATAAATGTGCATTTGGGAAAATTTGAATAACCAAAATATAATCATTTCTCAAATAATTTACTTGAATAATTTCTTAAAATTTCAAACTAATTGGGTATAGAAAATAACTCATTTATTTGATTAATATTAAATTTTTCATTAAATCATTTCAAATTAAACCCAATAATAATGAAGCTAAAATTAACTTAAATAAAAACTCATTATTAAATATATAAAAAAAAAAATTCCAGGTGTTACAATATATATACAGTAATCTGAATTCTTATTTCGAAAGTTGCTTTTGCAAATTCCGATATATACTAAGCGGGGTCATATATATGAATGGATAATGGATCCAATCAGTTTAAGTTGTCTCCGCAAGTTAGATTCTGCATTTTCTTTAGCTATGGTGTGAGTGATGGATCTAACCGGAATGTAGTGAAGAAAACAAGTTTTCCCTTTGCTCCAAATAGAAACTAGAGATCCCCGATGTGGGAATTTTCGATAATTTGATGGATCCATAAATGTGTTGAAGACCCTTTTGAGTCGAATAAGGATGTGTGAAATTTTTTAAACAATTTTTAGATTGAGGATCAGAGTCTATTCGAAAAAGTTGGTCTGAATTGCTCTCATAGCTAACTGATATGATTATTCTATCATATAATTAAATGAGTCATGATTTAGAAGAAAAAAAATATTTAATGTTTGTTAATTTTTAGCCCGTTTAAGAAATAATAAAAGTTAACAATTCCAAGTGAATGAATAAATTCTTATATATTATATTTAATACATGAAATTAATACAAAAAAAAATTAGAACATAATGTTAAATTATTATTTTGAACATTATTATGTTTGTTATTGTTTGGATCAACTTTCCACTCCATTTATCGTTCTTGACATGGTTTTAAGACGATTTTTAACATGCGAGATAGAGCCCGAGCTGAAGCGCAAGCTTGGCATCAGATTTGACATTCTTGCTTCAAATTTCTGAAATTAAATTCCTGTAATAAAACTAATATTTTGATTTAATTGTTGCAATTCAATTGAACAATATGACCCCATGTGTTCCATTAATTAGGTGGGGAAGGCGAACGCACAGGATCTGTCATCACCCATGTGCTATATATGTGAACATGGCACAAGACATGCCATGATATAAGGTACTCCAGTTATGACCAAAACATAATTATACACATGTAGCCGACTTGTACCTTACATTAAACCCTCGATATTCTTTTATAAGTACATGTAAATTTCTTGATAAGCAAGTCATTTGCATGATTGCATGCAGTTGCAACCCCAAAAACAGTATAAATAAATTACAAATTTTTTCTGTTCTTTTTATTAATTTAAGACTTCGATTCCGAATATTCTATCGAGTTGCTGCTAGTAGTTAGATGTAGAAAATTATAAATGTCAAAGTTGAACCTGTAAACTATAGCCATAAACAAAGGCTGTTGCATTAATTTATTGCCTGCCGCTTGACAGTTTGCGTCTAAATTGTACTTTAACGTACCACTTTAACGTACCACGGATCATATAACTAACGCTGCAAGGAAACTTATGATATGTTGATGAATTTCTGGCCAAATTCCAAGAACTTGAAGCGCATGGAATATTTACATGTGCGACTTCTGCAAGTTGATTGATGAGCTCCGTCTTCCGTTTTGATAAGCGAGTTAGGCTTTTGTTCATGTGGGCGATAAGTAGGCATATCCACACCATTATTGGATAACGAATGTTTAGAAATCAATGTGCTGACTGAGGATGATTATGAAAATTTACTCCGGAACTTGCATTATCAAAAGCATGACCTTTGAAATTTAAGGAGTATGTATGATCTTGACACTGAATAATGTCTCTGATAGAAACCCTCAAGCTACAAAAGATTATCTTAATCAGGCTTCAGATTAAACCCTTAGCTAACATAATATGGCAAATTAAAAATGAGTATTACTAGTTAAAGAATTGTCAGCTTTAGTTACAAGGACGTCATGGGAAATTCACCATTTATATAGCTTCACCGACACCGCTGGAGTCCACACAAATCTGTATTTAAAAGAAAGAAAAAAGATAAATTAATTAAAGAGCTAGTTGCAATTCCTCTTACGCCTTCTAAGGACATTTTGTCTTGCAATATTTTAATCACTGAATTACGGAATGCAGTTTTCTGACACATAATTGCAATCATAAAGTTTCTATATTGAATGAGAGTTTTTTAGTACATTACAAGACTTCAGCGGTTAGTATAAATAGCTCTGCACCTTGCCATTATTCTTCACATCAACTCTAATATTACCAAATAAAAAAGAAACACATAATTAATTTTTCAGAAGACAGAAAATGGCGACTCCTTGCGTCTTTAGCAGCTTCATACTTTTGTTAGGGCTGCTTTTTGCAAAACCATACGTAGCATCAGCGGCCTGGCTACGAGCCCATGCAACTTTCTACGGTGGAGGTGACGCTTCTGGTACAATGGGTTAGTGTCCATTTTAAATTCCATGTTTCTACATATTGCTCAATTTCTCCATCCATGAATTAGCTAGCTAAATCTTGTCAACTGTCCTTAATATGTATGTAGGTGGTGCCTGTGGATATGGTAATCTTTATACCGATGGTTATGGAACCAAAACTGCTGCACTGAGCACTGCTTTGTTCAATGATGGAAAGTCATGTGGTGGTTGCTATCAAATTATCTGCGATGCCACTAAAGTCCCTCAATGGTGCCTTAGGGGAACTTCTATTACTATTACTGCTACGAATTTCTGTCCACCAAATTATAATCTTCCTAATGATAATGGAGGATGGTGCAACCCCCCACGACCTCACTTTGACATGTCTCAACCCGCCTTTCAGACTATTGCCAAGTACAGGGCCGGAATCGTACCTGTCATTTATAGGAAGTATGTTCTCAATCCTCTTTAATAACTCAAATTTCTTTCATATGTAAATCAATATCGAAGTTGTATCAGTTCGCTGGTATGTAACTATATATTATATATATACATAATTTCTTTAGAGTGACACTCGAAGATTTCCAAAACTTAAACTTGAAATATCCTGACAGAGATCATAAGGTTCATGATCCTTAAGACAGATGATATTAGTTATTGATAACCAAATTGTTTTCTTTTTGGTGACTCAGAGTGAGATGCAAGAGAAGTGGGGGCATAAGATTTACCATCAATGGCAAGAACTATTTTGAGCTAGTGCTTATATCAAATGTAGGAGGAGCTGGAGAGATTTCCAAGGTTTGGATCAAAGGGTCAAAATCCAATAAATGGGAATCCATGTCACGGAATTGGGGTGCCAATTGGCAAAGCTTAAGATATCTCAATGGCCAGAGCTTGTCTTTTAGAGTCCAAGCTAGCGATGGGAGGACCCTGACAGCTCCTAATGTTGCACCTTCCAATTGGGTTTTCGGCCAATCTTTCAAAAGCAACCTCCAATTTTAGAAATCACAGACGTCAAGATGTTTCCTCATTGGTTGTGCTTATAGTATACTATTTTCTTCTTCAACTTGCCCTTGATTTTGTCTAGCTGTATTGCTCTTACCGGTCAAATTCTATGTAATCAGCTTGGTTGTGGCTTAGCAGTGAGCCGTGAAGCCCACCAAGTAATGGCATATATATTATATAATATTACTCGGTGAATATAAACAATCTTACATCTTTTTTATCTACTGCACAAATAAGCTCCTGAACTGAACTATAAGTCAGAATGCATGTATTATCCTAACGTTCACTTTTGTTTATATATACTTTTAAAATTTTAAAAAATTATTATTTAAGCCCTTTATCATTAGTTAATCGTTTGCTGCATAAAAATATTACGAGTCTCACTTTTTTCATTTTCTTTTTTTTCCTTCATTTTTCTTTCTTCTCTTTCCTTTTTCTTTTTCTCTTTTGGTTGTTCTTTATTCTTTTCCATAGCCTCCATCAATGACTTCCAATCTAAATCTCCAATATCTATCAACTAATCATTATCTTAATTAATCCAATACTCTAAATAAAGATAAAAAATTGCAAGATTAAATTTAAATCAAGAAAAAAAAATTAAAAATTTTATATCAAATTCTCAAAGAGACTGCCAATAAAGATGATAACAGTGGCATATCATGTTAATTAGAATTTTTTTCTTAAATTCAGTTTGTTGGTTAGGAACTAAAAAATGAAGAGAGACAGTAGGAAAGAAAAAAAATGAAAGAGAGTAGGATCCGCTATCTAGTTAAAGGGTTTGAATCATAAATTTTAAAAAATATAAGGGCCTTTACCGGCAAAAGTGAACATTAGTATAATATGTGCATTTTGACCTATAGTTCAAGGGCTTATTTATCCAATATGTCGCTTTTATTTTACTCACCATCCTTAGACTTTTTTTTTTTTTAATGAATCCTTAGACTTAGATATTTGTTACATTCATATTCTTAAACTTCAATTTGTCCCTTAAAATCTATAATTCTCACTTTAATTCCTTAAATTTCCATATCCACAGTATTAATTCAACTGGAGCAGCTGACATGATTGGCAGCTCTTGTATCTGTAAAATACAAGATTTTTGGCCCCTGAATTTTGTCACAAGATCAAATAAGTAAAAGATGAAACTTTTTTTTTAACTAATAAATGTATAATTAAAAATTTTAATTAGCTTAATTGCCAAAAAAATTCTTAATTTTGTACTTGTTATCAAATCTAGTATGTAGTTTTAAAATTTTCAATTTCAATATATCAAATCTAGTATCTAGTTTTTAAATTTTCAATTTCAACATGAAACTTTAACATTCATTTTAATTTTAGTATTAAATAAAATTATTTGTCAAATCTGCTAGCTTGGCATGAACTCCGGCAACAACAAAAAAGAACTGAGTCAACATTAGAGTTGTTGATTCATTCCATTACTAAAATATTATCATTTAAGTACATACATTTTTTTTCTTTTCTTAATTTTAGAGTTTCATTAATCTTATATGCTCAAATGATAATATTTTAATAGTGAGTGTGTTGACTCAATTCCTATTTTTTATTATTGTTACTAGAATTCACGCAACGGCAACAAATTTTATTGATAATTTCATTGGAGGTTAAAATCAAAATCGATGTTAAAAACTCGATGCTAAAATTGAAAATTTAAACAGTACATACTAGATTTAATATTAAGTGCAAATTATAGAATTTTCTGACAATTAAACCATTTTATTTTAATAGACCTCTCATACGATTAAAAGAATGCAACATATATATATATATATATATATATATATATATATATAATGCATAAAAATTAATATTTTATTTTTAAGAAGTAAAAAATATTATAAAACATGTTAAAGACTCGTATAATTTTATTTCAAAAATATATATTTTAGTATTAAAAATAAATATAAATACAAAAAATCAACTATGGAAGGAATAACGCCAGAAACTTTGCACTAATATCTCATCTTTCCGACACTTAACATCAATAATATATTGTTTTTTGAGCTGCTGCTGCTTTCTTCGTCGTCGTTTCTGTAATCAGGATTAACAATTTGCTTAAACAGTAAGTTATATTCTTCGGTTTGAGTGATCCACAAGGTAATGCTAACGTGAAAATCCACGCCTAAGTGCAAGATACTGTTCATGGCTGAGGTGAAGTATATAACAATAAGTTGCCTGTGGAAATTCTTTTGGTTAATTTTGATTTGAAGAGAAGCTACTTCAATAAAGGAATTGCATTGAACTAAGTTAAAATTTGCTTAGATTTGCATGGCTCAAAACGGTGAGCGCAAACTCCTTTGTGGCGGTATTTGGATGCCGACGTCAGCAAGCGTGAGGGTACCGTGAGCACTGGTTGAACGGTAGCGTTTTGTTTTAAGGATTCTAACAACGTCACGTGTCAAATAAGTCAAAAAGCGTTGACTGATGCTTGTCCAACCGCTTTATTATATTTAAAAGCAGGGGGGGCGTTTCGTGAATTGCTATCTCGTCAAGTTTCGTTGCAAGAGAAAATTCCCGCGCGTCCGTTAATGCAAAAATTTCAAAAGAATTTGTCACTTTTTTTAACCAAACATTTTGCATTAATTGGATTCCATTTCCTTTTATTTCTAATCGTCCTCAGTCTCCGGCA
Source organism: Ricinus communis (assembly GCF_019578655.1). NCBI lineage: Eukaryota > Viridiplantae > Streptophyta > Magnoliopsida > Malpighiales > Euphorbiaceae > Ricinus > Ricinus communis. The sequence goes on along the minus strand of NC_063256.1, from coordinate 9,450,298 downwards.
AGAAGTTTCAGCAAATCGATTGCAAGATCTGATCGTCGATTCCACTTTAGGTAAAGTGATTTCTCACTGTTCGTTGATCGGAATTCTACATTGTTGAATGAATTTTTAGGTTGAGTTTTTGAATCATATTTAAGGAGACATTTTATCTGCCTTCAATGTTTAAGACTAATAATCCGTACTTTTTTTAAAGAAAAATATCAGCGAAATCATTTGTTATCAGTAGGAGTTATTGATTTCATATCTAAATTTCGTACACTTTTAGGATTATATTTTCATTTCCTTCTCATTTAATTATTGCCTACGCCTTCCGAAAGAAAGAAAGTTTCTTACACTAGAGCAGCTATCAAATTTGCTATACGCAGCTTTAAATCAAACCAACTGAAATGGAAAGCGAAGCAGATAAAATTTCGAGGAAGCGTATGAAACTCGGTGTATGATTTTTCATCCTTCACTATCAAAATCATATGACCTTTTGCAGAAAATTTTTCAGTTCTTTGCTGTGACTCGTGTTTGACTTCCATGCTCTCTATTTTTTTCCCCGGTTACATGGAAAAGGAGGAAGAGGTGATAAATGATGCAACAGGGCTAGAGATTGTAGAAAAGGAAGAAACTGAGACAAACGCTATGGGATCTGAAGAGGTTGAACTTAATATTGCTCATATTTTTGAGAAGATTGAACGTTTCACTCAAATGGTAGCATTCTTTAATTAATTATATTTCGTAATGGATATATAACTGGAAGTACATATAATATTTTGAGTGATATATTTTGTTATTGATTCATATAGGTGTCTGAGCTATTGGAATCAGGAAAAACAATGTTTAAGGAGCTAAGTAATGAATTTGAAGAGCGGTTGATTATGTCAGTTTCAAATAGTTATATTACATATGCTTATGTTATTACTGCTTTGCTGACATATCCATATCATAGTTAGTCGCTTGTCTACAGGATGATTGTTGTTTTGCCTTACATATATCCTTATTATAATTCGTAGCTTGTCTACAGGATGCACAAGGAACAAATGGATAAATGGCAGGAGGAGATCAAAGAATTACGGATGCTTGATGCATCAAATGAGGAGGCTGGTGCTATCCTGCATAATGCTAGATATGTACTTCAGAACCCTGCTATTGAATCTTAAAGGTAATTATCAGAATGCCTTTTATGTTACTTTAGTTTAAATGGAATTGCAGCATCGAGATCATGTATATAAGGATACCTTATTACCTAGGATAACGATAACTTCTCAGAAGTGCACCATGTCACTAGCTAGGGCTGCACAAGAGCCATATATTTTAGGTTGGAATTAGTTTCCTTGGCCTCACATATCGAAAACTTGAATTCTTAATAATAAGCATTTGATGAACACCTTGATTAGATAGACTCTGCAATTGATATATCATGCACTAAATACAAAAATGTATGGACCACTATCCATTGCTGAACTAAGAGTTGGAACGCTAAGCTGATGTGGAAGTAGAACTGTACGCTGAATTGTTCATTTAGCTCAAATTTTTATTATTTATTTTTATATAGCTTGTATTTAAGTTCAAATTGGTTCAATTTAAAGCTACTGTACGGTTTATAAGCTTTGTTTTGAGCATCCGATGATAAGTGTGTTATACCGTTGTTGACCTATTTGGGACTATCCATTTTCATCCCCATGAAATCCCCAGTTCGTAATATTGTGAAGAAACTGACTACATGGTTGTGATATTCAGATTTACTAGGTTATGCATGAAGGACAAACGATTCAGGTTTCATTTTATGTCTAATGGGTGTGGTTGTCTCATCAATATTGGATGTTATAAAACTGGAAGATAAAATAAACCGTGACTTTTAGGATCCTCATTGCTGTTAAATTTCTTAAGAATCCTCTCAGAGACTTGTTCGGGACAAACAAGTTATAACAAGAACATCTCATAATCCTTGGTATAATATAAATAGATTTAACAATATATCCGTTGGTTCATTCTAGTCCAAAGCAAGAAAAAAAGAAGTTTCTATGGTATCCGTACTCGTTGTTAGCTAAGAGATTGACACCATGGAAATAATTCTATTTCTGAATTCTGATGTCTAACTTTTACATCTATTCGCATGTATGGCTCAGTAAAGCGGAACTGCCAGCCTATTAGTGCATCATCAAGTCCTTTACTATGCATGTGGCAGAGCTAAAAATTCCCTCAGGTATTTTTTTTCTCATTAGCTCGAAGGAACTTTGATGTGATCTGAGGCATTTTTTCTTTATTGGCTCTTAACTTTGCATAAGCTGCCAATGCCTTTTTAGTAAGAATACTAACTGTTGTCATCATCTGGTTGCCTCAAAATGACCCGTGAGAATGATTGGTTTTACACGGTGCTTAACATGGCAATAATCCATTATCGTTTGCCAATAAATAACAGATAGGCATAACATTCCTTTTCTTCTGCTAATCTGAACTGGTTTATTATTAGTGTCGAGTGTTGCAATGACAAATGAGGTCTGTGTAATTAAGTCTTAAGTGTTTATTTTCTTCAATTGAATTTGCAATTTAGGTTCAGAATTCTGAATACTAATGGATAATGTATTAAACAGAATTAAATAAGTTAAGCTGTGACCAAAGAGTAATAACAAGTGAAGTTGTCTTCTTCAGCTTAGATTCTGCGTTGCCTAAAATAGCTGCAGAATGATGGATCTAGATAGAATGCGGATAAAAAGAAAAATGGAATTTTCCCTATACTACTAGCGAGAAATCCTGCAGAGGGGAAATTCTATAATTTATTGGGCCATAAGCTATGTGAGATGCCGTCTTTGCTTGGAGCCGCCACCGCAACGATTAGGTGTGAATTTTTGTCACACGTAGCTGTGCTAAACGTTGGACCTTTTGGCCACATGATTAATAATAATAATAATAATAATAATAATAAAGAACCCTGAGTCAATTTTTAATAAATAATGAGTGAATGCTAACTTTTTAATATATAAAGTCAACAAAGAAACCCCTTAAATATGATTTTCTTTTCGGAGTCATGATATATAGTCTTCTTTCATTTGTAGCACCAGTTATTCAGCTTAAGTAATATAATTTTAAGACTGATTTTTGAAATACGTTGCACCCAAGAGTAAAAACCAGGGCATTCGCATGTTAATAATTTAATGATTGAGTGAAAGGTCGAGAGTTAGTTTTTGCAAATTCATTATTATTTTGAAACTTATGCGGTATTGAAAAACATTTTAAACTAAAGCTTGGCATCATATCTGACATTCCTGCTACAATTCTTTGAAAAATTTAATTTATACATTAAAGCAGACCCAATAACATAAGTACTTTCGCATTGCATTTCAATTCAACAATACGAACCCATGTGTAAGCCATTAATTTGGTGGGCGGAGGAGGTGAGCTCACTGGATATGTCATCACCCATGTGCTATCTACGTGAAGATGGCAGAAGACATGCCATGATATATGGTACCCTAATTATCATCAAATTATAAATATACAAATGTAGCTGACTTGTATCTTACATTACTCCTCGATATTCTTTTATAAGTACATGTGAATTTCTTGATAAACAAGTCATTTGCATGATTGCAAGTAGTTGCAACAGCAAAAACAGTATATGTAACTTATTTGATTTTTCAGATAAAGAATATTCTATCCGATTGCTGTTAGGAGTTGGTTAAGGAGAATGATAAATTTGAAAGTTGAACTTGCAAACTATAGCCATAAATATAGACTGGCATTAATTTATTTATTGCCTGCTGCTTGACAATTTGCATCACAACTGTACTTTAACGTACCACGGCTCATATAACTAAAGTTACAAGTAAACTTATGTTATATTCATAAAATTCTGGCCAAATTCCAAGAACTTGAAGCGATGGAATATTTGCATATGGTGCGAAAATTGCTAGTTGATTAATGAATTCTCTCAACTATATTTATCCTCCGTTCTGATATGCACGTTAGGCTTTTGTTCATGTAGGACATAAGTAGGCAAATTTACAACATTAAATGCTATCCTGAAGAACTTTTATACTGCACAAAGTATCACATCATTTTTAAATAAACTCAGATTACCACATTATTTTTAGACAAATTGAATTAAATATTAATGTAACATTATTTATTAAGTGTTGCATGATTTACTTATAACCATTAACCACACACGATCAAAAACCAATCAATACAATTGCAAGAATTAATAGATAACATTATATGTCATTATATAATTAAATTTATCCATGATGATATATTGGACTGAATTTATTTAAAAAAATTTCCTACTAAGAGCATGATCTTGATATAAATTAATTTCCCTCATGGAAAAACCGCCAAGCCATCAAGAATTTACACATCTTATTAAACATTTGTTAGCCCCTACACAACTACTTAAAGAAAAGGTTATTAGTTCAATATTGCCAAATTTAGTGACAAGGACGTCGTGGGAAATTCACCACAGCTTCACCGACACCACCGGAGTCCACCCAAACTTGTATTAAAACATATATATATTGAGGAGCCTATTTGCAATTTCTTTTAATGTATTTTAAGGACATTTTGACTTGCAAATATTTTAATCACTCAATTACGGGATGCAGTTTGTTATGCATAATTGCAATTATAACGTTTATAATACGAGACTTCAGCAGTGACTATAAATACCTTGGCAGTTTGCCATTATCTTCACATTATCATCAGAAACAAGTTCCATTCTCTAATATTACTAAAGAAATAAAAAAAGGCTTAGTTTGTTTCTTAAAAGAAGGCAAATGGTGATGCCTTGCGTCTACAGTTGCTTTATGCTATTGCTAGGGATGCTTTCCATAGAACTACATGTAGCATCCGCGGCCTGGCTACGAGCCCATGCAACTTTCTATGGTGGAGGTGACGCCTCTGGTACAATGGGTTAGTATCCATGTTTCTTTTCCTTTTTTTTTTTCTTTTTTTTCCGTAGCTCACTTTTTCCTTGCAAGAAATAGCTATAGCTAAGACTAGTGGACTGGCCTTGAATGTATAGGTGGTGCCTGTGGATATGGTAATCTTTATACCGATGGTTATGGAACCAAAACTGCTGCACTCAGCACTGCTTTGTTCAATGATGGAAAGTCGTGCGGTGGCTGCTATCAGATTGTCTGCGATGCCACTCAAGTTCCTCAATGGTGCCTCAAGGGCACTTACATTACGATAACTGCTACAAACTTCTGTCCACCCAACTTTAATCTCCCTAATGACGACGGAGGCTGGTGCAATCCCCCACGACCTCACTTTGACATGTCTCAACCAGCCTTTGAGACTATTGCCAAGTACAGGGCAGGAATTGTACCTATTCTATACAGGAAGTATGTTTTCTCAATCCTCAACTCAAAATTGAACTCATATGTTTTATCAATTAAGGCTGATTCGATAATATGATATAAAGTAATATATATTCAAAGCTACTTTCATATTTAAACCTATGACCTCTTGGTAGAGATCTAGGACAATTATCCTCAAGATTAGTACTTATAGGAATTAGTGTGGTAACAAGGTTACGTTTTTTTGGTGCTTCAGGGTGAGATGCAAAAGAAGTGGAGGCATAAGGTTCACCATCAATGGAAAGAACTACTTTGAACTAGTGCTTATATCAAATGTAGGAGGAGCAGGAGAGATTTCTAATGTATGGGTCAAAGGGTCAAAATCCAATAAATGGGAAACCATGTCAAGGAATTGGGGTGCCAATTGGCAGAGCTTAAGCTATCTCAATGGCCAGAGCTTGTCCTTTAGAGTCCAAGCTAGCGATGGGAGGACCGTAACAGCTCTTAATGTTGCACCTTCCAATTGGGTTTTCGGCCAATCTTTCAAAAGCAAAGTCCAATTTTAGAAATTCATAGGTTGTAAACAAAGTTGCTCAATGATTGCGTTTCTATATTTGCTTTTAAACTGTTTAATTCTGTCTCTTACCAGTTTATAAAAAAAATTTGTAATTTAGTTGGTTGTGGCTTAGCATTTTGCTGTAAAGCCCACCAATATATATATATATATCTCATGTTGTATGTATATTGTAATGATTTTCTTAATAGTTTTTAAGGCTATCTTGTCATGGATTTTGCTGCTGAAATTCTAATAAATTCCTTAAAATGCTCTATTTTGTAGCTAAGTAGTCCCAGTTCTTGCATATGTGCATTGCTTTGATTAGCTACCGAGATGGGTATGTTTGAAGTTAAATTTTGGCAACTTTTCATAAATATTTTAAAATTAAAAAAATATCATTTTTTACTTCTCTGTATAATTTCTTTTTTCAAGATACTGTATTTTTAGCTTTTTTTTTCAAAGATACGGTGTGGTTAATTTTATTTTTTTTAACGAATACTGTATTTTTTAAAAACAAAGTTAGAAAACCATAATTTTTAATATTTTCACATAATAAAAATGAAAAAAAAATTACAACATGTTCTTAATAAAAATTAAAAAAATATAAATATTTTTATCATTTTTTCTTGAATTTAATGTTATTTCTTTTTATCAATTAAAAGACCGTTCAATTAAATAAAAAGCCTAAAAACCTAAACATTTACGAAGAGAACTCCAATACAATAGAAGGCAGCCCTACAACAACCATCGCCAGAGTTAAAAGCCAACCATAACAAATACAAATAAAAGGGTTTACAAACAAAAGTACAAAACCTACTAAACCCAAATGTTTGGGCTTATAGCCCAAGAACTCTACTACATGGTCTACAATAACTGAAAAAAGGCTAATTGATCCGTGAATAATCCACCTGCCTCCATAACTATCCATCTCCTTCCTTATTGTAGAAATCGACATGGTGGTTTAGAAATTACAATCTCCGACCTTCTCTTGTATGCAGAACTTTTAAGATTTAGACCCAACTAGCAAAAAAGCAAGGATCAGGACATGAACGTACAATGACCAAAAGTGTAAGGGACCGGCGAAGGAAGCTCGACACATCATCAGTAGCTCAATTACCATCTTGCTTCTAGATATGGAGCAAAAAAAAAAAAGGATAATACTATCAATATGGTAAGAAACGACTTTTTCTAAACCTCAATTGCACCTCTAGCAGTTTCCATTCTCTCTGATCCACATCTACCTGGTGATGAACTCTCATAGAATACCGGTGGGCTCAAGAGGTGAATGCAACCACACTGTCAATACTTGTAGTAACCAGAGCAATAAACCCTTGCATTACAAAAACACAAAAGAGCCAGCAATAGATCTATTTAGAATATCGTAGCACCAACAAGATTTACATTACAAAATAAAGATGAATAATAAGAAAGAAGGCCATAAAAATAAAAAAAGAGGCTGACGGTGGATAAATCCACCAACAGCCGCCTAAGACTTGAAAAGAATAATGTCGTTGAATTGTAACTATTTTAAGCCTTATCGGTAATGTTGTTTTTTCCTAATTGAAATGGTGATTTCTAGACATCAATACAAATATAGTTTAGTACGGTGGGGTGTAGATTTCTTTACTTCTAAGAGTTGGATCATGTAAACCATTAAAGTTTTACCAACACGGCAACGTGACAATACAACAAAAGAAAAAAAAAAGTATACAACGCGCAATTTAATTTGTTTGGATTTACTTCTTTTTTGGAAATAATAATCTGTTTGAGTTCAATTTCATCACTTCTGGCCCAAAGCTTACAAGCAATAAATTCACTTTGTATTACAATCACTTCATCACCCTTTTTCTTAGCACAAATCATTTGCACCTAAACATTCTATCAACATATAATCTTATAAAAGTTCAAAAAAAAAAAAAACCGCTAAGCTCAATGCAATTTATATTATATATCAAATTTTTATTTTAAAAAATTATATAATAATATAATAGTTTGATTTTTTTTATTTTTTAAATATAAATTAAAGAGTGACTTTAACTTTATATATGAAAACTTAATTTTACTATTTATTTTATATTTAATAAATATATTACAAGTCTTTGTATATTTGATTAATTGATTTTTGTAATTTTTATTTTTTATTGTTAATATTTATAAAAAAAATAAAATATAAAAAATTTATTAATTTTAAATAAAAAATTTAATTTTTTATATTTAAATATCTCGTAAACTGTTTTTTATTATAAAAATCTTGCTGATGCTTTTATACTATATAAGAAGAAACTTTTGTAAAATTAAATCAAATTGTTTATCATAAAATCAAATCCAAACCAATAGTAACATAGCTGTCTAAAATAAATTCCTAAAAAGAAGACTTTAATCAAACACAAACTGCTAATTGATTGGCCATTAGAAGGACAATAAATCCGTTGGAAGACTCATCAGCCTGGTTTATAGCGTGTGAACTAAATGCTTTGCAGTACTGATACAACGGGAGCAAACGCGTTGCCGTATTTTTCATCCGTAAAACAAACGTATTGCCGTATTAGTATCGCGTACAGAATACGCCTGCCAATTTAACAATTGCGTAAATTAAAAGCACCGACTAGCTATCGCTGCTTAAATCAAATGCAGAGTTTGACTCTTCCCGTTCCTAGTCCCTCTCTATAAAAGCATAACCCTGTCGTATAAATTCAAAATGCTTGGCACTGTTTGCAAATCTCTGTGTCGGTCTAGTTCTCCGTCTCCGATTTTTTATCATCAATAATCGAGAAGCATGTAAGAATGGCCCGCGCTAATAAATTTAGAGAATCTGTTTGGCCATTAGAATCTGAAGTTAATCCTGGGTCTAATCTTCTTTCGCCGGTGAGATTTACGTAGAACCAGTAAAAAAATAAAAACCTAACTCTAAATTCGTTCTTCACATCTTTCTGATTTTTTTCCCTGTTTCCTTGTTTCGTTTGGATTACAACAAGTTGTAAATTGACGGGGCAAAAATTTTGAAGAAGGGGAAAATCAGATAGAAAAGAAGGGCAAATAAAGATTTTGAAACGCCATGGATTTTATGTGTAGCACTACTGCCAAGTTACGTGCATCCTCCAAGACTATTAGATAATCCTGGCTGGCTTTGATTGGAATGGATAAATTGATACACTTTATATTGTGAAAGAACCCCAATTTTTTTCAAAATGGTGCAGATTGCTGAACATTCCAGTCCTTCAAAAAGGAAGATAAAATCGTCATTTTGAACGTCCCTTGAATCCTTAATGTGCACAGGTCCTTATTAAAGAACATGCACATCTTTAGCTATTACATGACAAGAAAAAAGGGTATCATTTTCCATCAGGAGACTTTGGCAGTCTTGTTTTGGCGATTCGTGAGCCTATAAGCAGACTTTGGCAGATTAGGCTTCGTCATGTATTTCGAGAAGCTAACCAGTGTGCTGATTGGTTGGCTGGCCAAACTTATTGGAAGGCTTTTGGTATCGAGTTGCTTTATTAGATGCCTGTTGGTCTCTAGCTTTTGCTGTTTAGTGATGCTGCTGGCATCAGTCTTGTCTGTGCTTACTGAAAAAGAACAAGGACTTTAAAACTATGACTTGTTGGAAGGAATTTAAAATTATTTGAATACTAAAATTCTCGCAAACATTGTTTCTTTACGTAGACACAGAATATGCAATTAAGGATGAAAAGAAAAAGGAAAGAACAACAATGTGTCAGTTTCTTTGAATGGTCGCACCGTGAGAATTGACTTCAGCTCAAGAACTCTACAAGGATTTGGATTTTGTACTGGGAATGTGTTTTTCATGAAAACCCATAAAGCCATAACTTCAGAACTCTTTTATCGTCTTTAAATTGCTTTCTAAAGCACATAATTCCTGATGTTTATTATCCTATGCAATAATTGGTTTATCCCTATTGGTAAATCTTCAGGAACATCATCTTATAAGCAAGGTGCTTTGGAGACACCAGTTACAAAGGTCTATCTTCATTATGCTGTTTAGTTCTTTTAGCTCATTTGTATACTTGAGAGCATCACATACCTGGCCTCTAGCGGACTTTTTTTTGAGTGGCAGAGTGGAGAATTTTATGCAGTTAATACTTCGTTGCTGAATCCAAAGCTTCATACTATAGAATTTGTCTGAAAGATGGCAACTCCAATTGGTGGTTGGTTGTTTCCTTCAGCTCTTACTTTTTGCTAAATATGGTTTCTGAATTCTGATGAATCTTTCACATGATGAAATTGAACAATGGTAATTTCCGAGTTGATTACCTGATCATGACGAAAATACTATCGATTCACCTGTATCGAAGGATCCGATATAACACAAGGCATATCTAGAAAACAAAGGTGCTTCTCTTTACCACGCACTTTCATATTTCATTGTGGCACTTTTGGTTGCTCTCACATTATCTGTTAGGTACCTTTGCTTTCATCATACCCACTGCATAATCTGTCAAGTAATTTGCTGAACCCTTCTAATCTTTTTAATGTTACATGAACTGACTACGCTGTTGTTCAGTGATACAAATCTTGAGAATCTCTTGGGTCTATAACTTGCTGATCAGCAATCTGGAGTTTGAAATGTTCCACCTTCACTGGCTTATTTTTATAAATATTTGCTTCCTCTTTATTGTGTTGAGGGGTAAATTTCTTTTCTAAATGATCTTTCAGCTTATTACAGTTAACTATCAAGAGTTGTCATGTTGCACTGACATTTGTAGCCTCCTAAGTCTGCAATCACCTTGAGCTTATGTAGGCTGCTTGGCCACCATATGGAGCCTTAAGTGTCCATAATTAGTATTGGAAAAGTTCCATTTTCTTATATGTTCGAGTGTTCTTTGCTACTAAGTCTGTCTGTTTAACTTTTATAGTTTCTAACTTTGACAAGTAATGTGCTTGTGCTAATAATGGGAGAATTTCTGGGAACTGAGGCTTCTTTTTTGACAATTGTGACTTGTGAAATTATATCTTCATCAAAAACAGTTTGCAATACTTTGTGGTATGTTTAAGTGGAAGTGGCTAGCAGCAAGCAAGAATCTTGACCAGTAATAATAATACAATTGGTAATGGTGCAGACATTATATCATGCTACGGGCCATATATACACTTGCATGTATTTGATGCATAGATCATAAAAGCAATACTTTTGAGTCTTGTGCAGGTAATAGAGACCAGCACCCTACCCATGAGCTCCTTGTTGGTTGAGACCCTCCTCCTCTTGACTGGGCCAAGTTAAATTTTGGTGGAGGGGTGTGTGGCTCTTGTGCAGTTGCTGGTGGGTTGCTTCGAAACCAATTGGGAGAGTGGATTGCTCGGTTTTCTCAAAGCATTGGTGATTTCTCTGTTTCCAAGTCTGAGCTTCGGGGCTTATTTTCGGGTTTTAAATCTTGTTAGCTCTTTGGGTTTGGGGGAGTTTGTGTGGAATTGGACTCCAAAGCTGTCGTTGATAGTTTATCGCAAGAGGTTGGTGATGATCCTTCTTGTTGCAGTCTTGTTTTGGTGATTTGTGAGCTCATAAGCAGACCTTGGCAGTTTAGGTATCCTCATGTATCTCGAGAAGCTAATCAGTATGCTGATTGGTTGGCTGGCCAAGCTTATGGGAGGGCTGTTGGTATCGAGTTGCTTTATTAGATGCCTGTTGTTCTTGAGCTTTTGCTATTTAGTGATGTTGTTGGCATCAGTTTTGTTTGTGCTTATCAAAAAAAGAACAAGGACATTAAAATTATGACTTGTTGGAAGGAAGGGATTTAAAAGAATATATGAATAGTAAAATTCTCTCAAACATTGTTTCTTTACGTGGATACAGAATGTGCAGTTAAGGATGAAAAGAAAAAGGAAAGAATAGAGATGTGTCAGTTTCTTTGAATGGTCGCAATGTGAGAATTGGACTTCAGCTCAAGAACTGTACAAGGATTTAGATTCTTCACTAGGGATGTGTTTTTCATGGAAACCCGTATAGCCATAACTTCAGAACTCTTTTATTGTCTTTGAATTGCTTTCTAAAGCACTCAATTCCTGTGCAGCAATTGGTTTATCCCTACTGATAAATCTTCAGGAACAACATCTTATAAGCAAGGTGCATTGGAGACATCATTTGCAAAGGTCTATCTTCATTATGCTGTTTAGTTCTTTTAGTTCATTTGTATACTTGAGAGCATCACATACCTAGCCTCTAGCTGACTTTTTTTTTAGAGGCATAGTGGAGAATTCTATGTAATTAATATTGCGGTGCAGGATCCTAAGCTTCGTGCTATAGAATTTGTTCTGAAAGATGGCTGCTCCAATAGATGGTTGGTTGTTTCCTTCAGCTCTTACTTTTTGCTAAATATGATTTCTGGAGTGTTTTTGAATTCTGACGAATCTTTCACAGGATGAAGTTGAACAATGGCAATTCCCGAGTTGATCTACCTAATCATGATGAAAATACTATCCATCCACCTGTATCAAAGGATCTGATACAACACAAGGTATATCTAATCTGGGAAAGCAAAGACAGACGAGTGAGCACTGCAGAACAACAAAAGGTGCTTCTTTTTACTATGCACCTTGGTATCTCATAGTTTGAAACAGGAGCCTGTGGCTTGGAGCATCTAACATGAGCATTACATCACATTCTGTTATGTCTATAAAAACAGCCCCTTTATTGGACAGCTGTCCATGCGTTTGCTATTTTACCAACCACAAGTAGAATTGTGGAATTAATCTGTCAAACATTTACCAACCTCATAATATCATGTGTAATTTCATTTTTGTTTTTGTTACAATCCTATTTGTGGAGGCAGGTAGCATAAGGAATTATGTACTATTTGTACAATGATATATATTTATTCCTTATTAAGTTAAGGTCATGATTTGTATATTCTTCCACAAATATCTGTCATATTGGCATTTTTTGTTATTGTCATTATTTTCCTTTTCTGTGCACTGTTTTCACTATTTGTTACGGTTTGTATGTTTGCAGCATGATTATGATGATGCTATGAGAGCGCTCCAAAATCAGCTGATTAGAGGAACTTTTTTGAATGACTTACAGAGTAGTTGCATATCTGCAAGTACCAATACCAAAGCACTCAATACTAGTAAGGGGGCAATCTAGTTGTGTACCTTCTTCATATTATAGAAGACGTCATATGGATCAGTGATTGCATAAGCATTCTGTGGGCCATGAAAGAAGCACCAATATGCCATTTTCTGCTTTTATGGATCTTATACAGAAAACTACTGGAGGAGATAAAATAGTTACAAGGAAAAGTCATCACATCAGTAACTATGAGATATGGTCAGTATCCTTTGAATGAGAGATTTTGTGTTATTTTTAGAGAGGAGAATACTGGTGCTGGGGATTCATTTCCATTGGACATGTCTAACTATTTGATACCAGGTAACAGAAGCATGGTTCATAAGATGGCATTATCATATTTTGGATTTTACGTTTATGAAGTTGACATTTAAAAAGGACATTTTTATTATGAAAGAGAATTCATCACTACTGGTGCATAATGTATGCTCAAACACCAACTTTTTGAAGAGGATATAGATTATTGTACATGCTTCTTAGTAACAGATGGATTTCAGCTCCATTTACTAATTGGATGAAATTACTCCCTTATTGTACAACCCCCTTATATTTGATGTACCATAGATATGTATATCCAATTGTTCATTTCCATCACCTTAAAAACAGAACAGTAATCCCAGCATTTGAACTCTCCCGAGTCCTTGATGTCCACAGGTCCTATATTGGTAGCTATGAACTCAAAAGGACTACTTTTCTCCATTAGGGTGTGTCAAAGTTATCCCCATGGAATGGTTGGTGAGTTTCTTGCTTCTTTACATTTTAGATCTCGTCATAGAAAAACTGAAAGTCATCGTGTTCATATTTACCTTGCTCTTCTCCAATATATGGATGCCACTTTCCTCATGTCGGTTTTCCTCGCTGTTCATGGGCTCTACCATCAAGCATATTGCCTGAAAAATCAAAGCTTCTTGCTAATGCATGTCAAACTTATTTCACAGAAATATCAACAGGGAAAGGATAATTTCAGGTAGTTATCAGAACCAAGGTTTCTTGATAGATCTGTGCTTCTTTCTCTTCAATAATCTCATTCCCAGTAACGTCCTCAAACTTAATTCTTTGAACTAACTCCTATCAATACTCCCACTAAGAAGAAAAAAGAGAGCTTGTAGATATCAATCTGCAGCAAAGAAGTTTCTTCGGTATCCAATTTGTGATCTGGACAGATGGATCTTGGATAAAAAGTAATCGGGCAAATTTTGTTGTTCCCCTCAAATCAAACAATCCAAGTGATAAGGTACTGCTCATTCATTGATCTTCAACTAACAGCACTTATACTTGCCAGTTAAATCCATACAGCCGCATAGAAGAGAAAGGAAAAAGTTAAAAATAAAAGTGAAAAGGTATGGATCCTTGTGATAAGAAGAATTTGTAGATCCTCATGGCATGATAACATCGTGGCACTAAGCCTTGTTATCAATTGCTATGTTTCTATCAATTGTATTATTAACAGTGAAATTTTTCTTCAGACATCAAGAGCATGAAATTGAGGCAATGACCAACTGCTGAGGAAATAATTCTTTCAAGCTGACAACAATAACATTTTGATCTCACAAATTCACTGAAAATACAGATGAATAAAATGGAAAAAAGGTTCCACTCAGAAATAAGTCTTTATTACTTACTTTATTTTTGTTAATAGTGATGGTGGTCTAATGAAATATCATGTGATTCAGAGTCTTTTAATGTGCATGTGTTTGTGGAGGGGTGTGAGGTCATTGATTTTATGTGCAAGCTATCAAATGGTTACTTGATGAAATATATCCTAGAGAAAATGAGGCTGACAGCTCATTGATGCACAGGTTAGGTTAAGATATGATGCCAAGAATGTTGTTAATGCATTGAATAAACTGGATTCACAGGAGTAAACTAGCATTTTATTTGTTACTTGAATATATGCCATTGAAACAGAGTAATAAGAAAATGTCAACTTAGCATGGAAAAGCAAGTAAACCATTTGCTATGCTTCTTCATGTGTTTGTGCACACAGGTTCAACATTGTAACGGAATTGATGGAGCATTGTAAATTTGAAGGGGAATCAGGCCTTATAGGCATATTGGTGTGGTTGAGGTTCATGGCATGAAGGCATCTCACAAGGAACAAAAAATACAATGTCAAACCTAGGTAAACTTTTACCCTTAGATCTGATGAACTGACAGATCTTGCCTCCTGGTATTAGGTCTCTTCTATAAATTCTGATGCATTCTTGTTCATGTGCTTGTCTGGAAAATAACAATAACACAGTAACAAAAGAAGAAGATGACAAATGAGAACTAAAAGCTCTAATCAAAGATTCAGGAACCTGGCATAATTGGCTTTTCATCGTTTTTTACTTGATTACTTAAAATTTATTTTAGATGTTTCTCTATCCATTGTTCCATTTTAGGATTTGTTTCTATTATTTTGTTGGCTAAGTTTATCATGTTATGCCCTTTCCATCAGTTCATTGCAGTTGGAAATTCCTTTTAGGACTGTTATATTAGGCAGAAGGAAAGTATACTTCAGATCAGCCACCTTATAATTCATTATGGCATTAAGAATCTACATCTGTAATTCTCTGTTACATCTATAATCTTTGCTATGTTATTAGAATAGATTTGTATAGCCAATAATTGGGGAAGAGAGCCTTCACCCAAATAACTGCAGATATGTGGAATTTATGTCCTCCTCTAGCTGGTGCAGTATTCTATGTTTGACATCTGCAGTATTTTGTCCCTCGTCAAAAGTTCACATTTAAACTTTTTTTACTGTTTTATTGGTGGCAAATTAGGAATTAGTCGCAGATGGTAATTTTACGAGTGGTTTAACCAAACATATTCCAATTAGGAAAACTATTTTTTCAGAAACATTTTCTCTTTGTGGTATTCCACCCTTCGCCTGTTTTTGGCACAAAGATGAAATTCTTAATGATAGTTGGTTCCACCGGTTCTCGCAATAATAAATATAATGTTGCCATCACTATATGCAGCATGAATATGCTCACATTTGGACAAGGGTTTATGAAAATTTTGTTATTGACTGGATAAAACCCTGTCTGCATCTGTTGGCATTTGCATCATTTTTGTTTCCTGCACTCAGCTTTTGTATATGTACTAAGGATAGATTTTACTGATATACTTGTTTATGCAGACATGATGCAGAGAGTTTAATTTATGTGGTGACGGTGCCTTATGTCACAGTGTTTTACTTGTTATAATTACCTTGTCTCTACAGTGAAATCAGTGAAGCTCAGGATAAGTTCACCAATTTACTTCAAAACATATACCTGTGCCAGCCGAAAGATAGAGAAATTATGAGACTAATAATGCTGTGTGTTGGATGCGGCGGTCAAGGTGATGTTGGGCAGAGAATCCATGATAAAATACTAGTGATTTAGGTATGTTTATTCTATTCATTGCAGAGGTTTCTTGTCTTGTATCAGCTTGTAAAAAACAATTACCACCTTGTTTCTCCATCTACAGAGAAACAATGATTGCTAGACTGACATGATGGATGAATGGCATCAAAAGTTTCAAAATAACAGTATCCCAGATGATGTGATGATTTGTGAGGTATGATGATATATGAATTTCTATTATATAAGAGTAATCAGCATTCTACCAAATTGGCATGGATTCAGTCATGAGATTGAGTAATCACCCATTGGATAGCAGACCATTGGTTTATTTTAGAATTGTAGGCATATTATTCAAGATAAATACGTATTAGTCTATTTGATTTATAACTTCTATATATTTTGCCTCTGGCATATTAGTTACAATTAGTTCTAAATATAGATACAGGTATTATTATTATTGAAAAGCTTCTGGCCCTTGTTTTCTGCAATGTCAAGTCTGACTCTAAGATTAGACTCCATTCTTATATCAACCAATCCATTCCAACATTAGGTCAAGTTTTTATTCCAAATGGAAATCTGAAAAGCTTGTTCGTTCGTTTAATATTTTAAAGCTCATGCTTCAAATTTAACCATTCATTTATTTGTTCCATTTTAACAGGCATTTTTAAATTAGGGTAAAGTTCAAAAAACTACCACGTGGTCTAACGCTTTTACACTTAAAGGACATATATATTCTTTTATCAAATGAGTAATATGTGTTTTATTTTTTAAGCATTTTTTATGTACATTTAATATTTTTCTCATTTTTTAGATTATAAATATTAATATAAATATAAATTTTTAATAACATAAGTATTCTTAAGTAATTTAGCATCCAATTTGATATTTTATAATCATAACAAACTGTTAAAACATAATTTTTTTTTATTTTAATCAAATTTAAAAATAATATTTTAAATAAAATTTTAATATATTTATAAATTCTATAATACATTGTTAGATATTATATTTCTTATAAAATTATAATTTATTAATAGCTCATATTATATATATGTAAAACTATATAAAAAATAAATATAAATATGTATCTAAAAAATGCTAAAAAAATAAAGCACGTGGAACTCTTTTGATAAAAAAAATATATTTTTTCCTTGAGTAAAAAAGTGTCAAAGCTTGTACCCTTTAAATTATATAAGGTGTGGCTTTAGAGCTGATGCTTATCGGCAAACAGCAAATGATCTGACAAAAGAAACGCTTGCAAGTTATGACCGTCCAATTGTGTCGGAGCTTCATTTCAATACTGCTGCTAAAGAAGGTCTCATTTGTGAGTACTTGAGGACATTAAAGGTATCCTGTTGAGTATTTCTCTTCCGTCGCCTATTTTTCTAGTCATCATGACTCTCTTGTCATGATTATTTTTTTAATGTCTTAATACTACCTTTTTTTCCTGTAAAGCTTATGTGTTTCTAGTTTGCTGAACACTAAAGATTTGAGATTAAGGAACAATGATTTATTTTATGTTAGTCATAACCCTCATAAATATGCTTTTAGAAGTTGGCAAAGCTTTATGCAATTGTACTTACCATTTTTACCTCTATTTTGTAGCTTAGTATGTAAAGCTTATATATTGGATTAATATCTTCGAGATGACCTAACTAGAAAATGATTATAAATCCAAGAACATCATGTTTTTGCACAACTATATTATCTAGATACAAATCCAATAAAATTTTGGTCCAATGTGTTCTTCATCACAGACACGGATGCCAATATTTTGTATTTGTTATTCACTATTCTAGCATGCTATGGACTTTGTCTTATTTTTTCAATTTGATCCATGTGTACATTATGTATGAGAATGCCTCTTAATGAGTCTCACTGCTTATATCAAAATGCTTTAGGCTGTTCACTCAGGTGTTAACTTTGAATCTGCCATGAAACTTGTTTGGGTCCTTCTAAGGTGAGGTATTTTTATATTTAATGAACTTCCCAGATTTCCTGCCTTATTTTTCTTATTGTTCTTCTGCGATTTTGAATTTGGTAGCAGCTTCAGTCATTTGCTTTTTCTACCTATGATTCAGGGCTAACAATTTCACAAGTTCATGCAGATTTACTTTTGTTGGTGTCGGTGTGCGGTCCCTAAAATTAAGGGTAAGTGTCACTTATTTTAATTTGAGATCACCTATGTATATAAGATCTTTATTTTCACGACTTTTGGTTTTTCTGACTGCTTAGGTTTATGTATATCTATAAATTTTGTATTTCCTGTAATATCTGAATCATATTTTGTGCTTTCAAATTTTAGGAGAATTTAAGCTAATTCAAATATTGATTCACTGTTGGAGGTTATATATTGCAACGAAGTCGTAAGTTATTTGTTTAAGCTTAAAGAAGTGATCTTATATGGTTTAATATTATTTTTAGAAACTGTTGAAATCTTGTATTGCTTCGTCTTGTTTTGCTCACGTCAATTGAGAGAGCAAAAGATTTACTATTCCTTTGATCTTGCTTTGGATTCGGCAGTTAGAACAATAATGGATAGCCGAATGAAGCATCTCAGCTTTGACCAGCTGCAAGTAAATTTTCAATTATGTGCCTAAATATTTTGTTGGACAAATTAGCTTCTAATACTTCATAGGGTAAAGTTCAAAAAACTAAAATGTGGTTTGACGTTTTTTCATTTGAGGGATGGATATTTTTCGTATTAAACGAGTTTTAAGTGCTTCATTTTCTTAGCATTTTTTAGATATATATTTATATTTTTATTATTTTTTAAATAATTTGCATATATATAATATGAGCTATTACTAAATTATGATTTTATAAGTAATGTAGCATTTAACGATATATTATAAAACATAGATATATTAAAATTTCATTTAAAATATTATTTTTAAATTTGATTAAAATAAAAAATATATATATGTTTTAACAATTTGTTATGATTATAAATTATCTAATCAGATATTAAATTATTTAAAAATACTTATATTATTAAAATTTATATTTCTAGTAATATTTATGATCTAAAAAATGATAAAAATATTAAATATATTTAAAAATGTTTAAAAAATAAAACATATATTATTTTTTTGATACAAAAATATATTTGTCTATAAAAGGGTCAAATTAAGTAATAATTTTTAACTTTATCCTTATATATATATATATGCAACAAAAAGAAATATGTTTGCAGGAAATAAGATTTCATTTTATATTTGTTGTATTTGTAAATAGGTCTCCGTAGGGAAGATCGAAGGGTATCCCTGAAGATAGATGTCGGTCGCCAACATATATTGAGCTGAAAGAATAAGAGATCAAATATGTACAGTGGGCACTACGAGTAAAGGCTGTTCTTGATGGACTGCAGCCAATACTTGCTGGTAGGTCCCGGATTTACTAGAAAAGAATACAGCCTGGTGCACAAAATCTTAGTAATTTGCTTGGTATTGGAAATCAGTGGTAAGTTAAGCTTGACATGTATGAAGGTTCCTGACTGATATCTTAATTGTATTATTTTATTAATTATTTAATAAAGAATATTGAACTAAAATTTCCATGTTAATAAAGAAGTGTAAAGAAAGTTAAAAGTTCAATATTTTAGTTTTAATGGTTTTTAAAAAAAAAATTAATATAATACTTTTAATAGTAATCTTATTATAATTAAATAAAATATATTTTTATTTGTCAAAGAAAAATAATAAAAATGATATAAAGAGATGAATTTTAAATTTTCATGATAAAAAGGAGTAAAATATTAAATAGTAAATAATCCTACTATAGTGATAATGAATATATAAATTAATATATCAATAAATTAAAATAAGAAGTATCATACTTTTATTTTTTGACTTCAATTTTTACAGAAAATATTGAGTTATTTGAACTTTAACTAAGTGTATATATATATAGTGATATAGTATTCTTATAGAATTAGGAATATAAAAAAAATTGATAGGATTGGGATTGAATTAAATTAATAATTAATTAATTCTATTAGGAGAAAGATTAGTAATGAATAATTAATTCTATGAATATTTTAGTAAGTTTTAAAGTTCTCCTTCCCTTTCCATGTTTTAAATTTATTATGTATATCTAAAATAATTGAATTTTTAGCTAAAGAGTATTTCTAATTAATAACATCACAAGTAGAAATTGTGAAAGAAATATGCAAGATTTTGATAGAAATTAATGAGTGATCATGTTTGAATCTTTTATCTAATGCATAAAAGAAATGGGTAAAGTTTAAAAAACAATATTGTGGTTTGACATTTTTACATTTAAGGGATAGAAGTATTTTTAATATCAAATGAGTAACATGTATTTTTTTAAGATGTTTTTTTCATTTCTTAGATTATAAATATTTGATAAGATAATTATTTTTAATTAATTTAGCATCCAATTAGATATTTTATGTAAAAAAATTATTAAAATATATATCTTTAAAATAAAATTTTAATATATTTATGAATTATGTGATGCATTATTAAATGTCACATTTCTTATAAAATTATAATTTAGTAATAGTTCATATTAAATACATGCAAAACCATGTAAAAAATAATAAAGATATAAATATGTACCTAAAATATGCTAAGAGAATAAAACATGTGGTACTCCTTTGACACAAAAAATATCTATGTCCTTCAAGTGAAAAAGTGTCAAAGCACAATATAGTTTTTTGAACTTTACCCTAAATAATTATTAAAAGAAAATACTTCTAATGCTTTACTAGTAGTAAGCTCTCAAATCATCTGAATTCCATAAGTGAGGGAATACTTTGCCTGAACCGTCTTCCTCCAAACCTTAGCACTTTAGTGATCTTGTAGGGACCTTACTAGTTAGGCTGTAATTTATTGACTTCGGTATTGCCTTCAGATATTTCAATCTTTCTGAGGACTAGATCGCCTTTTTAGAAAATTCACTATTTGACTCGACGATTATAATACAACACCATCTTTTGTTTATAAGCTATTAATCTCTTGTTCACTTGATTCCTTTTTTCCTCGAGCATGTCTAGGTTGATCCTAAGCTCTAGTAACTGATTTGTTTAGATCCCCTTTTCAATTCTATAACTGGACATCCTGATCTCCATTGAAATCATTGCTTTTGATTTATAAGTAAGGAAGAAAGGTATTTCCCCTGTTGTTTCTCTAAAGGCGGTTCGGTAGCTCCAAAACATGTGATATAACTCTTCAACCCATATGCCATTTTGATCGTCCAACCTTTTTCTAATCCTCGAAGGATGATCCTATTATCCGTTTTTGTTTGCCTATTCGTTTGGGAGTGAGCAACAGAGGTGAACTTTCGGTCGATCTTGTAATCTTTGCAAAGGGATATGAATTGCTTGGAATCGAACTACTTTCTATTATCGAAAATGACCACTTGGGTATACCGAACCTGCATAATGTAGGTTAAAGGTTCTGCTTCAATCCATTTGGTGAGGTAGTCAATATCTACCATAAGGAACTTGGATGAACTGACTGAAGGAGATATTGATCCCTATTGGAAGAAAGGCCAATTGTAGTAATAGGGGATGAGCTTTCTAGAGGGTGATCTTAGTATTGGCGGGTGCTATTGACATAGTTAACCTTGTCGAACCAAATCTTTAGCTTTTCTTTTATTATAGGCCAATAATATCCCTGCAACAATATCTTTCAATATATACTAGCACTCGCCCCATGATATCTGCATACATCCTCATGAATTTCCCACATAATATAGCTTCTTTCTTCATTTGGGATACACTTTAGCCAGGGATGAGTGTCAAATCACATATACAAAACCACTTCATGCATGTTATAATGTGAAGCTCTTTTGGTTAATTATATGTTTTTTGACTTCGACCTTGATAATTCGCCCCCCATGAGGTACTAAACTATAGGGTCCATCCAAGTCAGCCAAGACTTTCCCTTTCATAGATCGTTGAGCTTCATACTCTATAGACTACCAATCTTAATGGCCCACTTTACTATTTGCCTAGAAGTTTTTGCTCTGTGAAGGATGTACCTTAAAAGGAGATATATTCGAACAATAACCTAGTGAATCTCACAATAATTCCTCAAATTTTAAAAAGCCATGAACAGAGCTTAGGCATGTTTTTCAAGGGTCATGTATCTTAATTCAGCATCATGGAGGATCTTACTGACATAGTAGATCGGGTGCTACTCTTCAAAAACTCTTCCTTAGCTAGGACTAGTTGGGAGACTCAGTAAGGGAGAAGATGTTAAGAATGCATTTAGCTCTTTGAATGACTTATGACACTCCTCTGTCCATTCAATATCTTTAGATTCTTCAACATTTTAAAGAATGGTTGGCACCTCCTGGCTGAGAAAGAAATGAAGCGCCCTAAAGCTATTACCTGTCCATTTAACCTCTGAACCTCCCTGATGTTCATGGGGAAGTCATCTTCATTTACTACCCTTAGGAACTTTCTATTGGAATACCAACCGGATATTTTTCTGGATTCAGCTTTAAATAAAAGGACTTTAACAACTCTAAAACCATCTTTATATCCTTGGGATGATCTTCAACTCGCCTACTCTTGATTAGCATATCATCCTCATATACCTTTGGCATTCTTCAAGCCAAATAACATTATTTTGTAACAATAAGTACCCCAATCTATTATGAAGGAAATCTTTTCCTAGTCAGCCTTATGTATATAAATCTAATGATACTCGGCCTTAGCATCCAAAAAGGCGTATAACTTATGTCCTGCGGTAGAATCAATTAGTCGGTCGACACTTGGTAAAGAATAGTTATTCTTAGCACAAGCATTATATTCGTCAACCATTCAGGCTAGTACACTTCCTTAATCACCCCTGCATTTAACAACTTTTGAACCTCCTCAGTGATGGCAATTTGTTTTTTGAGGGAATGCTTCCTCTTCTATTAGACCACCTGTTTATTTAAGGGATCGATGCTTAGCTTGTGGGTGACCACATCACTACCCACCCCTATTTAGATGCTCGGTATAAGGTTCAAATTGGCCACTAAACTCTAATAGAAGGACCAAATAAGCATTTTTAACTTTTTTTTTGGGCATTTAAACCCAATACTTAGCAAATCCAGTCCAAATGAACCCACTTTTTGCGCGTGTGCTGCACACAATATTAAAGAATTAACAAAGTAAATAAAAAGAATATATTTATACTCTTATTTAATAAAATAATCCTAATTAAACTCAAACTCTCTCTATTTCTTAACTAAACCTAAAACAAATTCCACCTCCTCCACTACTATTGATCGAGCGATTCCACCTTCTCTAGTCCTTCAACTCCGCCACCATCACAGATTAATTGAATTCACCACCACCAAGCTAATTCACTACTACCACCAGCAATTTCCTGACCCAATGCCTCTCCATCGCATAAAACAAAAAAATAGTACTGTAAACAGAATGTTTGGGCTTTTTTCTTTCTTCTATTTCTTTTTCCTTCTCTACTGCTATTAAATGGTGGTGTTAGGTTATTGTTTATGGTGGTGGGGGTGCTAGGTTGATGTTGTTGTTGTGGTTGGGCATTGTTGATGGCGGTGGTGTTGATGGAGAGCAGAGGTGATGAGTTTCTTAATAATAGTGGCGTGGGTTTACCACTGGTAGTGATACTGAATTTGTTATTGAAGGTGGCTATGTGACAATGGGTTGGTGGTGGTTATAGGTCACTAGTGGTTATGGGGGGCAGCAGCGATGGATTTGAAAAATTATTTAAAAAACGAATTATTTATTTATGAATGATTAAGGAGCATGATGGGTTTATTTATGTGAGAGAGAATGGATTTGAAATGAAAGAAAATGAGTTTGAGCGCTGCCATTACTAATGCAAGTAAGGTGTTTGGTAAAATGTCTTAGTTGCTTGGATTGTTGTTGTTAACGGTGATGGTTTACTTTGTTGTTGTTGCTGAGAATTGCAGCAGTGGTATTAGTGTTGTTAACAATGGCAATATTTGTTAATTGTAATGTATTCTTAGTAGTTTTAGAATTTAATTAAGAAAAAAATAATAATCAGCTGATAAATATTTTCTTTTGAATTCTTAACTCTTATTTAATACTTTAAAAAAATGGAAAAGAATGATAGATGGATTCACACACTTACTCTAGTGAGAAAAACACACAACCCAAAAAGGGGCTAAATTGATCCAAAAATTATAAATATTGGATTAAAATGACCTAAAAAAGTCAAAGGGGTCTAGGGGTCTATTTGATCCTGCCTATAAAGTTCAGGAGCCTATTTAAAATTTATTCCTAGATTCTCTATATCCTAAGCAAATGAATCAGAATGCTTTCTCAAAATTTAGATGATCTCTTCGCAAAGATCTTTCACAAGACCTGCATCGATCTTGGTCTTGCTATCTCTTCTTATCTTCACTTCAGCCATTCTCCCTACAGGTTTAGCCTTATATTCTCTGAATTATCGTGCATGTCCAACTAAAGTGTTGGGAAGACACCATTCAAGGCATTGCAGTAGGTCTTCCTTGTCGCTTTTAGCTACCTTTGATCACTGTCACCCCTTTAGAGGTAGCAATCTTCATTGTCAGATATGTGATGCATACTGAAACACAAATTTCCATGAGGATCAATCTTCTAATAATTGCGTTGAATGCAAAAGGAGATATGCTACAATAAATTCAAATTTGACCCTTCTAGAGGAACTGATTTTCCCCTAGGCCAACAAGGGGTGTGGACACTTACTTTAGTTGCTTCTCACTTGATCCATCTTGAATACATCTAGAATGACTATGTTGATAAAACTCTTATCATCAACAACATACGTTGGATCTGGCAGTTCTCAGATACCTAAAAATAACCATACTCTTGTTATAGGGCACTATTATATCACCCTTATATTCTTTTGAAAAGGTAACTGATCCATAATATCGGGCTGTAGGTCTGTGATTTCCCACCATTACATCCTGAACTGCCAAGTTTCTCTTGGAGGAGTTATCTCCACCTAAACTTCCTCCAAACATCATCCTAATGAAGAACCTTCCTTTCTTAGATCTTTTTGAATTAGTCGTTCAGGTACAACGCTGTTAGGCTAATCTTTATCCCTCCTAACAAACCTCCCAATTCCTAGCGCCCCTTTCTGGATGAGTTTCTCTATCTTTTCCTTTAAGTGCCAGCAATCCTCCGTATCATGCCCTTTATCCTTGTGGAATTGGCAAGACTTATCATTATATCTAATGCATGCAGATTAGTAGCTCATCTTCTTAAGCAACTGAACTGTTTGTCTTGAATCTTTGATCCACATCAAAACATGAGTCTAAGCTACAAATAATGGAGTGAAAGATTTGCCCCTTGCCTCTGGTTCGTGGCTCCTTCTATTCTTGCTATCACTAGACACTCAGATTGGATACATGCAATCTACTTGATTCCTCAGTGAATTATCATTCGCAATTTTTCTCTCTAATTGAGATCACGCATTCCATTATCAATTTGAATATGCATCTGAGCTATTACCATCAAGGAAGAGATCAATTGTGACGGATTAAAGAGTAGCCCTTTTTTGATATCATGGTTGTTTGTTCCATTCATCATTGCCATATAGGCGATATCCTTATGAATAGCTTCCTTATTGAACCTTTCCATAAATTTTTTCAAACTTTCCCCCTTATTTAGGACTATGGTTAACAAATTGGTAGATATTTTCTTGGAGGCTATGGAGACTATGAATTTGGCTTGGAACAAGCTAGATAATTGGGAAAATGAGGTTATGAATTTTAGTGGCAAGGAATAATACTAATCTTGTGTCAAGCCTTTCAAGGTAGTGGAAAACAAGCTGCACACGATATAGTCCATATGTGTTATCTAGGCATTTATCACAGTTCTATACTTGTGGATATGACTTTTTGGATATATATTTTTGTCATATGACTCCATATGTGTAGAGATTTTGAACTACGGGGGATAGTAAGCTGTTAGAATGCTATCGCAGAGAGGTGAGTTCGATCTTATAGAGAAATCCATCTCATTAATCAGAACTCCCATCTTTGACATGACTTCTTGGACCTTTTTCTCAAGATCAATAGGATCATATCGCTCTTCTTATTCTCTATCAGACTAGGGACCCCCCTGGTTATCCGAAACCACCTTCTCCACCCCAGAGGAACTCCCTAACCAGGAAAGTCGTTAGTACTGCTTGCATTTATAGTTTTATTGCCTTTTTCCACCGATCTGGGATTTGAATGCTGAGTGATCACAATTTAGGGCGTGCAGCACTAACTCATAGCTTATCTCTACTTTTTCAATTTTACCTTAAATTCAACAAATGCATAAAGCAATGCTTGGGTGGTGGCAAATTGATTGAGATCAAGGGTGGTACTGGGTCATCTTTGGGAAGTGTTACATTGTTTTAAGGATCAAAGGTGTTTTGTGTAAGATCAAAGGGATTTCTTTGTTTTCAGTGTTTGGTGGGAATAAATTGAAGTCTAAGCCTCCAACATTGGATGAAGGATTCATGGGGATAATGGGATAGCAGACTAAATCACAAAAAGAAAAGTGTTCCACGATCAACCACACCAAATGATGTGATCTAGGAAATTGTGATCTACCGTGGGCAAACTGTTCTTGATGAAACCTGCAAAGAATAAGTTATGGTGCCAGATATTATGACTAAAAAACCATTATGACAGTCAATTTAATAATTAAGGAATGTCTAAAGCTATAAGCACTTAAATAGATGAAACTATTACCTTGTGTTTGGCAGTTCTCAACACAATTTATAGTGTTTTCCTTAAAGGATAAGTATCTAAAAAATAGGTTGTTTGATAAGATGAGATAAGATACGATGCTAAGTTGGAGGTTACCTATCTTTTAGAAAGTGATAGAGGTCGTGAATGAACACATCTCTACTACTCGAGAGTAAGCATGGGACATGTTTCCGATCTACGGTCCCTAGCACTAGGCTCGGATAGGGCAAGCTTAGGCTCGCATAAGGTGATCTGAATAGGATGAGTATGCATGAACGGGTTGTCGAAGCCCTTCAAAATAAATTACTGATTTTCTTAAACCAATTTATAGAAAAAGTGAAATCAGGTCGAATCCCAGGAGAACCAATGTGAATAGCTTCTTAAAGTAAAATAAAAGGGGGGGTTTTGAATGTTTGAATCAAAATTATAAATAGGCAGAAAATAATGAAGGCTGAATATTAAAGTAAATAAAAATCAATCTTAACAAATTTCCAATTCAAGAGTGCTAATTCCATCCAATTGTAATCATGATCATAGGCTAAAATATTAATTCTTCTATTCAAGTACTTAGTCTACTTATTCGAAAAAGCCGCAACAAGTGTAATTCTCCTAATATAATTGACTCGAACCTAACATCCAAATCAAAACTTACCATTAGTCAACTGGGCATGATAGCGTTCCATATCAACTTAATGATAGCATTAAGAATAATGAGAATGACTAAACCAACATTAATTTAATTGAGATAACTGCAATTGAAATAACCTTGTTCCTTTATTTCCCTAGAGCCTATCATGCAAGCTATGTAATTCGAATAAGCCGTAATCACACACACATGAGCCAGCTCCTTGCTACTTGTGTCAATCGTTCATGACAATTACGGATCACAAACTCAAAGTTTAGCAATAGAAAAATCAATATCAAAGTTAAGTCGTCAGTTCAATCAATATCAATAATTCATAAATAATAAGAATAAGAAATAAAGAATACTTGAATTAAAGAAGAATTCTGTTAAGCTCAAAGCCTCACAAAATCACAATTGGAATTTATTCACTCTTGAATTAGAAACTAAAAACTTAGCCACTCATGGTGGAGTAAGAATTCACAAGAATCGTAGAAGAAGATATAAGAATATGAATATCAATTTGAATCTGAATCTGAATCTGAATGCCTCTGCTCAAAGTATCTAGCCGTCCTTATATAGGAAGTAAAACCCTAAACCCTAATAGAATCCTTATAAAAAAGAAATAAGCTTCCTATTTAATCTTATCCCTACAAGAAAGGATAAGATTAAAAGTGATCTAAATAAATTAAAACCCTAAATACATGGAAGAAAGTTCTATTAATCCAACACTTCAAAAAATAGAGGAGATTAACTAGGGATAGGTCCACCACAATGAAAACTCTGAAAATTTCAAAGCCCTCCTTAGCATCTTTTAGCAGCTCATGGGGTACAAGGCGTGGTCACGCCTTGCTGACAGTAGTCTTCTGCACAGATTTCTACGGAGCTTATGGGCTGTAAGGCGTGGTCACGCCTTGTCGACAGTGATCTTCTGTGCAGATTTCTGCACTTCCTTCAAAAGACTTGGTTTCTGATAAATGATGACTTAAAACATGTCTTTAGGCTGGATTTTGCTCCATCCTTGATATTGCATCACCTAAGTCAGAATAAACATAATTTCTATAATTAAGTACATTATTCAACCAAATTGCAAGAAAATTCAACACGATAAATATAACTATTTGTGACTTATCAAATTCCCCCACACTTAATTTATGCTTGTCCTCAAGAATACCTCAATTCAACATACCAATTCTCCTTTTAACCTTCCTTTCATCTCTTTCAATCTCCTCAAATACCAAATAAATTAAACATATATTAATGAGCTGAATAATAATGACAATCAAAAGATTAGCATTCATAGGATAAATTTTGTAAAAAGAACAAGTATCTCAATAATTCATCAAAATCAAAGCAACGAGACTTAACACCCTTACATGGTTTCACTCAATACTCTCAAAGTCTTTAGGGTACATTTACTCTCGGAATCAAAACAAAGCATGTTATTACCATAAGCTTGCTAATGAATCAAGTCTCCACCACTACACATGAATTAGATGCAAAAATCAAAGGGACTTTACAAAGGTTGTAATGGGGCTTAGGAAAGGGTGTGATAAAGGAAGAGCTGAGATGTTTCATAATTAAGACAAAAAGATTAGATTCTTGCATGGTAACTTATGCCACATCCATGAAACATATTACAAAAACTTTGAGATTTATTCCCACATTTTATATTAGCACTAAAAATCTTGGAGAAATAACATGTAATAATTCAATTCAATATATTTGATGAATACTTCTCCAATTATCCTCTTTCATGAAAGGAATAAATATCAACTTCCTTTTCCTATTTTTTTCTTTTCTTTCTCTTTTTTTTTTGTTGTTGTTGTTGTTTCATTTGTACCATGCAACACTTCCCTTTTTGCCTTGACAAGGGTAGAAAAATAGAGGTAGCAAACGAAAGGTCTTGGGTTAAACAACATGTGTTAAAAATAACAAAGAAAATAGAAAATAGGCTCAAGGTGGTTAACTAAAAAGGAAATCAACACGGTAGGTATTTTAAGAGTCTAAGAATAGGTTATTCCTAATTGCCCTTATCATATTAAAGCATCAATCCAAAAAATGTGGTCTCAATATGAATTCAGAAGCAAGTTCTAGAATAATCATACTAGTTTGATAACACTCAATATCAAAAATAATTAGAGCAAAACATAATGAACTGCTCTTTGGCTCAAAAGCTCACTTGAATGTTTACATTTGTATCAAGTCTTGTGCGTTTTTCAATCAATAAACTAATGAGATACCTTCGGATAGTTTTAAAGAAATACTAATCATGCTTATCCCCTTTCATGCATTGAAATTCAAACCAAAAATGTATTTCTAACTTACATGGTATTCCAGATTATCAAAATAAAACTCAAGGTTGCAAAAGAAGAATTAGAACATATGAATTAAAGCATACCTAATTATAAGCATAAAAAAAATATTTTGAAAAAGAAAAGAAAATCATGTAATTATCATATTCCTCCCCCACACCTAAACTATACATTGTCCTCAATGTATCAAAAAGAAAATGGCTCACAAAAGAAATGAAAAGAAATATGAAACTCCCCTGATTTGCGAGCAATTCATACTGAATAGTGAGTGGTGATGGTGGGAAAGGAAGTAGAACCGCCTAGTAAAAACAGAAAGTTTTGGTGATGGCTGCTGCAAAAGAAAATAAAACGTTGGTGGCTATGGCAAAATAAAACGTTCTCTTTTCTTTTCTTTTTTTTTTTTAAGCACAAAAATAAATAATAATAATAAAAATTAAAAATTAAAAATAAATTAAATTAAATTAAATTAAATAATAAAAAATTAAATAAATTAAATAAAAATAATAAAAAAAACAAAAACAAAATAATAATAATAATAATAAAAAACAAAAAGAACAAAAAAAATAAAAAAAAAAGTGGTTTGAAGTAAGGCGTGGTCACGCCTTATAAGAAGTGAGCTTCTGTAATTTTTTGGTGCAGTTTTTCAAAACAAAACAGAAGACAGCTTGGAACAAGGCGTGGTCACGCCTTGTAAGAAGCGAGCTTCTGTAATTTTTTGGTGTAGTTTTTCAAGACAAAACAGAAGACAACTTGGAACAAGGCGTGGTCACGCCTTGTAAAAAGCGAGCTTCTGTAATTTTTTGAATTTTTTTTTGGTGCAGTTTTGCAAAACAAAACAGAAGACAACTTGGAACAAGGCGTGGTCACGCCTTGTAAGAAGCGAGCTTCTGTAATATTTTTTTTTTTTAAAAAAAGAAATTAAAAACTAAAAACTAAAAACAAAATAAACTAAGTGAAAGAAAAATAATAATAATAATAATAATAATAATAAAAATAAAGCAAGTATTTGGGTTGCCTCCCAATAGCGCAATTGTTTAACGTCGTTATGCTCGACGGAATGATAAAATATTTGAGTCATCCAAATAAGTGAAGTGACCCAAAGGAAAACTAATGGAACATAAAGCAATTTCACCCTCATGGAAGATCTTTAATCTATGACCATTCAGTTTGAAAATTTTATCCGAATCCAAGCTTCTAATTTCCACTTCTAAATTAGATTGTGCATCTAATTCTTGCTCATTACTAATATTTTTTTTTGCAAATACTTCCTATACAATTGGATTAATTACATCAATATGGCAAAGAGAATGTAAATTATTAGGATATTTCATTGTATCGAAATATTAAATTTAACAATCTCTCCATCAAACTCTACGGAGAGAGTACCCTCATCTACATTAATTTTTGTCTTAGCAGTTTTGATGAATGGTCGTCCTAATAAAATCGAAGCTGATTTTAATGAGGAATTACCATCCATTTCCAAAATGTAAAAGTCGACAGGAAATATGATCCCATTAACCTGCACCAAAACATTTTCAACAATTCCAAGGGGATGAATATAAGAGTGATCAGCTAATTGAATCATTACACCAGTCTTTTGCAAGTTATTTAGTTTCAATTCTTGATAGATAAAAAATGGCATGACATTAATGGAAGCTCCTAAATCTAACATGGCACGCTCAATTTTTGTATTACCAATAACATAAGGTAATGAAAACATACCTGGATCCTTGCATTTTTCGGGCATATTCTTTTGCAAGATGGCCGACACATTCTTACTTACCACCACTTTCTCCTTTTCCTTCATCATTCTTTTGTTTGTGCATAATTCCTTCAAGAACTTTGCATATTTAGAAATTTTTTTGATAGCATCCAATAATGGGATATTTATCTCCACCTTCCTAAATGTATCCAGGATCTCCTTTTCTTGCTCATCTTCTTTTGGCTTAGCTAATCTGCTAGGAAAAGAAGGTAATGGAGTGTGAGATGAAAGAGATAGAGGAGGATCGAATTTTACCCCACGTGATGCTTTAGAGGAAGCTTCTTCTTCTTCCTTTTCCTTGCTCGGTTCACTTTTCTTAAGTGGAATCGATCCTGAAGGAATCTCCTTTCCACTTCTAAGAAAAATTATACTAACATTCTCCTTTGGATTTATCTCTGGTTGTGAAGGTAGTTTTCCAGAATTTTGAGCCTCCAATTTACTAACCGACGTAGCCAGTTGAGTAATTTGATTGCCTAAACTCTGAATGCTTGACCTTGTTTCCTGTTGAAATTGAAGAGCATTGTTAGCAAGATTTTGAACAATATCTTCCAAGGACATACCTGAATTAGAAGCTTGAGGTTGTCTATTGAAATTCTCAGAAGGATACTTTTGTTGTCCTCCTTGGTTCCCATAGCTCAAATTCAGGTGATCTCACCATCTAGGATTGTAATGATTAGAAAAGGGGTCATACTTCCTTTGAAATTGACCAATAAATCCGCCTAGAGCGTTAGCTTCTTGCATGGAGTCTTGTTGCAATGTTGGACACATATTGGTGGGATGTCCTTGCAACGAACATATTCCACAGACTTTTGCCATTTGTAATTGCCCTACAGCTATTTGACGAACCAAAGCAGTTAAATCAGAAATTTGATTTTCAAGATTTTTAGTACTTACCTCATTAACTCGCCTTGTAGCTCCATCAGCCCTTGTACCAAATTGCTGAGAATTTTCGGCCATGTTTGAAATTAATTGCTTGGCTTCTTCAGGCGTTTTATCTACCAAAGCTCCACCACTTGTTGCATCAATCGTACTCCTATCCATTGGCAATAATCCTTCATAGAAATATTGGATTAGGAGTTGCAGAGAGATTTGATGATGTGGGCATTTAGCACACAGTTGCTTGAACCTTTCCCAATATTCATACAACGTTCTCCAGTGAACTGTGTTATGCCACAAATTTCTTTTCTGATGTTGGCAGCTCTTGTTGCAGGGAAAAACTTGTCGAGGAACAATCTTTTCATCTCGTTCCATGTTGTTATTGAACCGGAAGGTAGATAATAGAGTTAATCCTTTGCTTTATCCTTCAAAGAAAAGGGAAAAGCTCTAAGATTTATTTGCTCTTCGGTCACACCATGTGGTTTCATTCCGGAGCATACAATATGGAATTCTTTCAAGTGTTTATGAGGATCTTCACCTGCACATCCGTGAAAAGAAGGGAGTAAGTGAATTAAACCAGATTTTAATTCAAAATTAACTGCAATATTAGGAAATGTAATGCATAAAGGTTGTTGATTTAAATCCGGTGCAGCTAGCTCTTTGAGAGTTCTGTTCACCATGTTTTCTGTAACTTCTTGAAAAATAGATGTGTCGCCAATAGCTATATCTATTTCCTCTATGAGATAATTTTTTCTTTGCTTAGTCTCCTTTCTTAATTGGCGCGCTATCTTCTCAATTTCAGGATTAAACTGCAAATCAATATCTTGAGAAGAACGAGTCATAAACAAATAAATTAATTAATGAGAAACTAAAATAGGTTCCCCGGCAATGACGCCAAATTTGAACGGGTTGTCGAAGTCCTTCAAAATAAATTACTGATTTTCTTAAACTAATTTATAGAAAAAGTGAAACCAGGTCGAATCCCAAGAGAACCAATGTGAATAGCTTCTCAAAGTAAAATAAAAGGGAGGGGGGGCGGGGGGGGGGGGGGGGTGGGGGGGTTTGAATGTTTGAATCAAAATTATAAATAGAGAAAATAATGAAGGCTGAATATTAAAGTAAATAAAAATCAATCTTAACAAATTTCCAATTCAAGAGTGTTAATTCCATCCAATTGTAATCATGATCATAGGCTAAAATATTAATTCTTCTATTCAAGTACTTAGTCTACTTATTCGAAAAAGCCGCAACAAGTGTAATTCTCCTAATATAATTGACTCGAACCTAACATCCAAATCAAAACTTACCATTAGTCAACTGGGCACGATAGCGTTCCATATCAACTTAATGATAGCATTAAGAATAATGAGAATGACTAAACCAACATTAATTTAATTGAGATAACTGCAATTGAAATAACCTTGTTCCTTTATTTCCCTAGAGCCTATCATGCAAGCTATGTAATTCGAATAAGCCGTAATCACACACACATGAGCCAGCTCCTTGCTACTTGTGTCAATCGTTCATGACAATTACGGATCACAAACTCAAAGTTTAGCAATAGAAAAATCAATATCAAAGTTGAGTCGTCAGTTCAATCAATATCAATAATTCATAAATAATAAGAACAAGAAATAAAGAATACTTGAATTAAAGAAGAATTCTGTTAAGCTCAAAGCCTCACAAAATCACAATTGGAATTTATTCACTCTTGAATTATAAACTAAAAACTTAGCCACTCATGGTGGAGTAAGAATTCACAAGAATTGTAGAAGAAGAAATAAGAATATGAATATCAATTTGAATCTGAATTTGAATCTGAATGCCTCTGCTCAAAGTATCTAGCCGTCCTTATATAGGAAGTAAAACCCTAAACCCTAATAGAATCCTTATAAAAAAGAAATAAGCTTCCTATTTAATCTTATCCCTACAAGAAAGGATAAGATTAAAAGTGATCTAAATAAATTAAAACCCTAAATACATGGAAGAAAGTTCTATTAATCCAACACTTCCAAAAATAGAGGAGATTAACTAGGGATAGATCCACCACAATGAAAACTCCGAAATTTGAAGCTCTCCTTAGCATCTTTTAGCATTTTCATGGGGTGCAAGGCGTGGTCACGCCTGGCGGCGATGAGTCTTCGCATGATTTCGCGGAGCTTATGGGTTGTAAGGCGTGGTCACGCCTTGTCGACAGTGATCTTCTGTGCAGATTTCTGCACTTCCTTCAAAAGACTTGGTTTCTGATAAATGATGACTTAAAACATGTCTTTAGGCTGGATTTTGCTCCATCCTTGATATTGCATCACCTAAGTCAGAATAAACATAATTTTCATAATTAAGTACATTATTCAACCAAATTGCAAGGAAATTCAACACGATAAATATAATTATTTGTAACTTATCCATGCATCAGTGCCGATTTAAGAATATGAGAAAGTACAAGAATCTGTTTATCAAAATAAAATTCTACATTGATATATATGTGATTTGACATGCTTGGAGAACTTAAAGCCGGTTTCTTTTTTGTGTAACATGTCTATAACACATCTAATTTTAGGCTTTTACATGCTAATTCAAATTGTTGTCATCCTTTCTCCAGTGATATTGAGTATTTTCCAATTCTAATTTGTGTAACCTTTTATTTCATTAGATTTTTCAGACGAATGAAAGATTCTATGTATTATTAATTGACATGTGATACCATATTTCTTTTTAGAGTATGGCGAACCAGATTTCTGGCTTTTACAAATCTGTATTGAGCAAGGACTTTACAAACTTCATGCAATACAAAGTGCTATTCAACAAATGAGTGCACCTTGTATCCTTAGTGATAACTTCTCTTATTGAATAGTCACATGCTCATCATGTTATTTCTTCAATGGTGTCATCTTATCAATTTGTAAA
Source organism: Ricinus communis (assembly GCF_019578655.1). Lineage (NCBI taxonomy): Eukaryota > Viridiplantae > Streptophyta > Magnoliopsida > Malpighiales > Euphorbiaceae > Ricinus > Ricinus communis. Next base: position 9,414,876 of record NC_063256.1, on the reverse strand, counting down.
CTTATTTGTCATCTTTGTAATTCAACAAAGCATGCTTTGAAAAATATTTAGCTATATAAGCCATGAGTTAATTTATATAAAGACGAAATCCTTGTCACTTTTTGCTTCCCATGATATCTGGAAGACTAGGGCTTTCTTGCTTCTTGGTGCTTTTGATGCCTTATAAAGCAATTATCTAAGTAACTTCTAGTCAGATGATAGACTGCAGTTTCATCCTGTTTTAACAGGACATCATTTACCATCTCCAAGAAACAAGATCATAAAATTTCCCTCATAAACATTATTGCAAATTCTTCCAATGAACGAAATGCATGTGCTTATCTTACATTAGCGTGTTATGCAGAAATCTATTGTACTTGCTAATCTTTACTGTGTATGTCATTTGCGAACCTTTGGGTAGACTTGTGACCTCGAGAGCAAAATGAGAAGCTTGAGACTATCTTGGCCTGGTGATAAAGAGTGAGGAAAGATGGAACCATGCTTGGAAAGCAATAAAAAAGGTATCACCCTGGAGGTTTATCTCATCGATTATATGTTTCATACCCTGATACAATTTCAAAATTATCTCTTGTGGTTTATTTCTTCAACACTTATTATATCACTATTCTAATACCATGAGACTAAATTTATTGTCATGTTAGTGCCTTTTTCTTTGTTGATATTAGTGAACTTTATATCTATATAGTTCGTTTAGTATCTCAAGGTTTGATCTAATATTCAAAGTGGAACGAAAGAGCATATGTTAGTTGTAGGGCAGCTAACTTGAACCATGATAATTTACGCATGGTTGTACTTATTCAAGAAATCATTCGTGGTGACTATGCTTTTGTAATTCATACAGAATCCCTTCACTCTTTTGGAAGAGAAATTTTGCAACATGCGATCAGTTTTTATCAGCTTTAAATTACTATAGCTTTTTATATCTTTCGAATCTTTAAGGCGGAGTAGGAACAAAGTTATAATTATTAGGAACGTTTTGCATTAAAGATTTTTTGGCTTCAGATTAACAAAATAAGTCATTTAAGTGAAAAGAATGACATAGCACACCCAACAGTTGAGGTAGGGGTGCAATCCAAACAAGTCTAACTTTTGAATATTCGGTTCAACTCACTTCATGATAAATTATTATATTTTAAATATGAACTCAGCCTGTTTTTTTTTTTTATAAATTCAAGCTCCATTTGAGATCAGCTTATAATTATATTGGTTAAAAGTCTGAACTCAAACTTACTTTAAAATCAAATTTAACTTATATTTTAACTCAAACTCCGCTTGAATTCAAATTTGTACTTATTAACTATAAAGTTGTAAATCTTTTTAATAAAAATAATTTATATATAAAAGTAAAATATATATTTCAACCTAATAGTAAAAGACAATAACAATAAAAGAACTCTTGAAGTAAACATAAATTAAAAATACATAAAATAAACAATTATAAAACTACAATAACAATCACATATTAGAATACAACAATTTTGTAACAGTCTTAATATGATTAGCATAATATAGGATTCAATTGTCTCTAATAATAAAAAGTCTCATCAATTTATTTATTATATATTGATTTGTATTAAACTAAACCATTCATATTAATAATAGTTGTACATGTATATGTTTTAGCAAATTTTTATTTTATTATGTTTTACTTGTTAGATTATACATATTTATATTGAAGATAGTTCTTTGAATAGACAAAAATGAAATTCTAAAAATAATTAAAAATAAATAAAATATATTATTAAATTATAAAAAAAATATTGTCGAGCTCATGAATAACCCTGCTCATCTCAAACTTTTAAATAAGCTAGTTAGTGAGTCAACTCACATGTTCATTTATAAGATAATTTGCAAGTTCAAATGAGCTAGCACTAATAAATGAGCCCAACTCGTAAATCAAGCTGAAATTTAGTTCGTTTAGCTAAATAAACAAACTCAAACAAATCTTTATGGAGCTGAGTTCTAAATAGCTGGTCTCTTTTGCAGCAATGATTGCAAGAGAAAGTATATAAGAATGCTCTTAACTTGTAAGCAAAAATACAGTGTCAAGTACCTAAACTAGATATATGTCAATATAACAAGGACTGTAATTATTCAACGAAAATTTAATCTTCAATTTAATTACAAGGTAAAAGATAAATACAAATATCCACTATATTGGGGTTTATTGAATTTCAATACAAATACCAATATCCGCTATAATTAACAATATCATTAGGTAGGAAAATTTTAGAAGAAAGGAGAAAGAAAGGATCAGGACTTCTTAGGGGCAAGCTTGGATTTGATCTTCTCAATCTCCTTGGTACCAACTTGGAAAGCTTTAGTCAAGACATTGTCAGGTACTGGGGGATTTGCTGTAAACAATGTCACGGCAATGGATTGAGTACCAGGCAATTGACTGTTGAATGCTGAAATTACAGAAGCTGCTTTATCACCGTTGTTCTTCTGGAAGTGAACTAGTCCTCTAGGGAACACAAAGATTTCGCCTTTCTTCACTGTTTTCGAGATTACTTTGTTAGCGGTCGTGATGAATCCTACGTCAAGTTCTCCTTCCAGCACAAAGATCATTTCTGTGGCGCGGGGGTGCGTGTGCGGCGGGTTAAGGCCATCAGGAGCATAATCAATGCGGGAGAGAGACACACCTAGAGTGTTCAGGCCTGGAATTTTTTCAACGTTGGCGCCTGTAACAAGTGATCCTACTGAATTGTTCACGATTCCAGGCTTAGCCAGACCGTCAAAGAAAAAATCATTTGCAGTAACATTTGCCTCATCCTTGCAGGGAAATCCATTCAATTTAGTTCCTGCAAGCATAGTATATTTTCTTTACATTTACCAATAGAGTGAATATTAGAAAAGGATAACAATCCTATCAGTAAAGAGATAAAATACCTGAAGATTTTTCGGCCACGCAGAGATCCTGAAGCATGTCAGGATCGTAAGCAAGAGAGGCGAAGATGAGAGTAAAGAAGACTAGAAATGGGAGAATAGCTGCTGCCAATGCCATTTTTGCTGCTTGGAGTTGGAAATGACAAAGTACGGATATCAAGAAGACGAAAACAATGACATAAAGGCCAAAAGAAGAAAAAGTTGTTTGTCCGGATGGGGAATGACTAGCTGTTGCTTTTTATATAGTAGAAAATTTGAAATAATTAAACAAATGGTTGGCTTAGAAAGAGAGACAGATGTGAAATCTAAGCAGGGAAAAAACAGGCATATTTCTTCAACTTATACACAAAGCAATTGAAATGCAATTTCATATATTAAATAAATGGACTTGAAAGTTTCTGTGATAATTGTGATCAACCTAAACTAGCGTCTTGATTAATTTAGCTTTTTTTTATTGAAAATTAATAAATATATATTAATTTAATTTTTATATGAGATAAACTAAGCAAGAACTTTTGCAATCAAGAGTTAGGTGACAGATGGCTAAAATCAAAGAAAAGGAAAGTCCTAACATTGGTATAATAAAGAGTCCAGAAAAAGATTTGAAACCGAAGCAAAAAACAAGTAAATGGGCCCTCAAGATAGGACATCTCTACCACCGCACTTTAGCCCAATACTCTTTTCTCTTACGGCTTTATTAAATTTAAAAAGAGAAAGGGTTGGGTTGGTTAACCAACAAACACCGCAGCGGTGGTTGAATGGTCCTCTTTTTTTCTGTCCCTTTTTCCCCTCTTTTATGTCTATTCAATGGGCTACCTTTTACTGCATGATGCTCTCTGTTCTAAATTCTAGAGCTTGCGGATTGCTCCTATTCGTTAATGAAGGAAGCTGCATCATGCTCTATGTCTTGATGAAGGAAAAACAAATGGTTATAGGAAAAATTAAGATGCAAATGCATGTTGCCTTGCCCATAAAATTTCTAGGCAGGGGAAGTCTTTCGTAGAACCACCATACGAACAAAGCCATGTATTATCACTTAGTTATATATCAAGAAAATGGACATTTAACGTCGAGTTCAGAAAGTTAGGACTCTTCTTTTTAATTACTGTGTATTGGCCCAATATCTTACTACTGTGTGGGTTTATTGCAGATAGGTAAGCCATCGCCCCTGCTAAATTCAACAGAATACTTCGCTAAGCCCATAATTTCATCTACGAGGGGAGATCGAAGACCCGTTGTGAAGCAGTGTGACCTGAATGTAATGAATAATAATCCAGGTAAGCTAGATGTCGAGCATGCAGAGTCTCAACTCGACACCATACACGATGATACATGCTCGCTAACTTGACAATATGGAAGATAAGATCGCCATATCCAAATCAAAACCTGCATTCCTAAAATATATAAGAAAACAACGTGTCTCACTTCTCTATTACTGAAACCAAAGTATGCTTCAATTATCAAGCAATGCTAAAATAATTTTTTGAAGACCTTACTTAACTCTTACTGTAAGTATCAGACTGATTTTCGACACCTGATCAGCTATTTTAACTTGTCTTGTTACAGGTACCCAAAAGACCTCTAAAGTCGAATATAGTTATCGATCTATACAGGACTGACATGAAAACATGATTGGAATGGGGCTTATTGCATATTTGGTTCCAAGATCTCGTGTGAAAGCAATCTGCAATTACAGTTTTTCATCTGTTCAAAACCATGCGACCATGGCATATCACGGAAGATTTATTTGGATTAGACAAATCTGTCATCTACCTTGCAATAAGCATTTTCATTGATGCTACTTAGGCCAGTGACTGCAAGGACAGTGACTAGTTTTATTGCAACAGTAGTAAACTTAGGGTTAGGGAGGAACTTAGGGTTAGGGAGGTCTAGACTCTTGAAAAAATCGGCAATAATATACGGAGACGCTAAGCCTAGTCCAAGAAAGTAAACAAATGAAAATGAAGAGACTGAACCTAGACCGGTGTATAAGATGGGACTGTAGGTTGTTAATGGAAACAAAACTAAACACACACACACTCAGCTAAACTCTAGGTTGTTAAATAGGTACTAGGTACCAAAATTATTGGGAAAAGAAGAAAAAACAACCTCAAAGCATCGTTCCATAGAAAAATATAAAGATGAAAGATCAGAAAAAGGAACAAAAGGCGCCTTTTGGGCAGACATCAAAGTGGAGGATGGGGCTACAACTTCATAGAAAGGATATAAAACAGGCCGCAATCTATGGTGATTGAGTAGGAGGTTTTTCTTAAGCGAGCAGACCAGAGTTTTCCAAATTTAAACCATATCAGATCAAATTTAAAATGCCCACTTGGAAACATAGTACACCAAATGAAGTAATAATGTAATTTTTTTCTTTTATCAGAAGAGAAATTCACTGAACAAGGGTCAAAAAAATACAAGAGGGTAGCTAGCTATGTATGTGCCAAATAGGAATCCTTTTATTCAAAGTTGATGATGATGCTACCCAGTAATATAATTCAGTAGTAAAACGGAAGAACAGTGGAGATGAACTCTGAACAACGACACAAAAGACTAACAGGGTGGGTCCAGTACCTTTGACCCGTTTTTGATCTTGTTTCAATCCACCAGCACTTCACCCGAAACTAATATGCTCATGGTTAAAGAGATGAACAACAAATATATTGAGTTCAATCACCTGAAATGTATTTACATCTTGGAAAAACCAAAACGAAAAATCATAAATATCGAATCATTCCAAACGTGTGAATCTGGCACTAATACAATTTTATTTTTCAAAAAGAATTTATTACGGTTTCATTTCGTAGCTCACAGTTTATAATAGCAAGTCTAGTAGATTGGTCATCCAAGTCACATTCAATTCTTTATAGCCCTAAACTTCTTAAATAATTTTAGATCAAAAAGAATATCTTTATTTGGCTCTTTCTTTTCTTTTTCCTTTTTTTCTTACAGGGAGTGAAATGTCATCCAAAAGCAGTCTAAAAATACCAAAACCTCCCGCCGTAGGGGGAGATACGTAATACAATTTGGACTTATTATTAGAAATAAAAACCTCAATTACTAAAATTCACAAATAATATACCAGATAAAGAAACTCAATTTTGCAAATAACCAGTGGATCCATTATAAACCCATCTTCATCTTCATTTTTGAAATTAATCATTTTAAAAAATAATTATAAATTTAGTATCTTAATTTTTCAATTTTTTCTATTTTAAGCCGCTAAACATCTCATTTTGATTTATCATAATTTCTGTTCATCTAAGTGACATAATACTTAAAAGTTTACAACTCTAAGGCTATCAAAAGGCATGATAGTTCCGTAGAAAATGTTATGCTAAGGCATATTCGTCTCAGTAGCAACTAAAAACTATTAAATGAGGTATATGCATATAGAGAGATTCTTACTTAGACTTTGTGTATACACTATAACTAATAGGAGAGTGACATATATGTATTACACGTTTGTATTTGATGATTGATGCATACTTCATCATTTAAAACTAATAAATATATTAATCAATTATCTATCGTTTTGATGTATAAATAGGGACATACACCAAATCTAAGCAATATTTTTTTCATGCATAAAAAGTTGATTTGTTTATAATGGCAACCAAGAACAACTGTGAGTTTTTATTAATAAGTTAATTTGAATGTGTATATATATAGAATTTATGTTGATTATTTGGGGGGTTTACAAAGTCTATGTTTCGTCCCAATATTCAGGGTTCAAATTCTAATGTCTAGCCTTCAAATACAAGTGATGCTAGATTAACATTGAAGAGAAAGCTAATGAAATCAACATCTAAGGTGTGGGCTCAGCTCACTTTTAAAAAAATGGAGGATGAGAAATGGTTTGTAAAAAAATTGTGTTTATGTTGATAGAGAAATTTCATTGTGGATTCAGAAAGAATAGAACGAATTTTGTTGTAATTGAAATAGAATACATGAATCATATGGCTTTCATTTATGAAAAACCTAAATAGTTTAGACACACGATAACCATTGTTGTCTTTGCAACCGGATTTAATTTCTCAAAACAGTGATGCTGATACCATTAGAATCACTTGCTACTTGGAAATTTGATCAAGATTCAATTAAAGAAGCACTGACATGATAATTATGGATGATCTTCCTTCTAAATTTGTAGAATTTGAGGGATTTAAAAAATTAATGGCTGATACATAGTCTCATGAGATTGGTTTCAATTTATACTTGGATGAGATTTCATGACTGAAATAATTGAGAAAAAATGTTTCAGATATATTTTTTTTTTAACTAATTTAAGATTTTTCTTTTTAGAATCACTTTTCAATAACACCAGCTAAAATACTGATGTGGCACCGAAACTAATAAAATATTAAATAAAAATAAAAATTTATTGATTTAGCAATTTATATTTTCAAAAACACTCTTTGAACCAAAAAAATAAAGGTCGTTTTCTTCTCCAGTTTATGTATACTTTCTCAATTCCCGAACATTAAACTAAATATATAAAGAAAAATTATTTTTGAAAAAATGGAATTGTGTCATGAACTTAGTTTTAGATATAAGCATTTATAGGCTTAGAAAGTAACTTGAGCAATTGAGTGCTTTCAAATTGTAACTCAAAAACCTCTCTATATAAATCCGCTTTGGTCTTAGACATGCACAAATTTGTACTTCTATGAATCGGAGATCTCACTAAAGAATAAATCAATTCTAATTATTTTAACTATTGGTTGGACTTAAGTTCAAATTTATTAATTGGGCTTTAATACTCTTTCATTTACTCAATTTCCATCTTAACCAAATTATTTCAATTAATTTGTGAATCTTATGTTACTCTATTATAAATTTATTTAAGAAATTAAGGTTGAATGAAATTATCCAAAGTGATGTATAAGATTAATTTGTGAAATCTCATATTATTTTATCGTAAATTTAGTTTAAGTAATTAAGTTGAAGAAGAATTGAATGTAGTGCCACGCATTTTGACTAACGAATTATAGAAATAGTAGTAGGGTTTATCAGCCGTGGCCGGTGGCCGATGGCTGCTGCAGCGTTGCTCGTCAGCGGTCACTAACTGCATACTGTGCCGATCATATATTTGTAACTTCTCGCTATTCGCATTTCTCTTGTCTAAAATAAGACGGCAGCAGTTGCGCCGGCCATCGCTGCTACACTATGTTATTGTTTCAGCCTTAAATGATATGATTTGCTAAAAGCAAGTCGAGGTGGAGCAGTGTCACAATTTACTCCAATTTGCTCACTTGTAATATGTGGGGGCTTAAATTATTTCATTTTTAAATTTTAGTTTAGCAAAACTTTTGAATTTGAAACTATTCAAATGAAATATTTAATTCATTGATCAATTAAATTAAAAAAAAATGTAATGAAACTATTTTATTATTATTATTATTATTAGGGTCAAATTAGGGAATATTTGTTATGCCCCTTGTATTATTTTTTGAGTTACAAATAAAAAAACGGAAATTCGACCTCAAGTTGAGATATGCACTTATTATTAAGGAGTACTTTTAGTCTTGTATTATTAAATTCATCTTAATTCATTATTTAGATTCAAATCAAATTAATTAGATTAATTGAGATTCAATATTTTGTCAAACTTTAATATTTCATATGATCTTAGAGAGTCCCACCCTTCATTGAAATCCTCCATAATGTTTATTATATATGAAGTGTAGTAGATAAACTACTCCAAGATCTTTAGGCAGACAAAAATGTTCATGTGCATGGTCTGTGACCCATTATCCTTTCATAGGGGAACTGGCTGGCATGTGAGATTGGAATGGAAAGGTTTCTTGGAAGAGGGACTTCATCTGTTCTTTTCTTTTTAATTCTTTTTCCCTCCCAGTCTTCCACAATAGAGGGTAGAGACATTTTGACTTGAGCAAACCCACTAACCTTAAACAGACCATAAATTTAGACATGATGGCAGTTAATCATGATCTCTAAGCACATAATTGTCAAAACCTATGAGCTTTATGCAAGTAATAATCAACTAGCACTGCATTTAGTGGGTTTGGAGAAAGGAAATTTTATTAATTACCCTATAGAATATAAACATTTTTCAATACCCACATCTGCCTACTGTACTAAGAACTAACTTTATGTTAAAAAAAGAAAAGGAAAGTCATAGCAATAAATATTCTAATGAGTGATTTGGAAGTATGTGAGAATCAAAGAAGAATTTTATAGTTTTCTTTTCTATATTGTACTCTCTTTTTTTTCTTTTTTTCTTAATGGCCATTCCTGACTTAAGGTTTTGTTTTCATTAGAAGAAATTGATTAGAATAATTGCCTGGGTGCTACCCCCAAAATAACAATATATGGTTTTGTTGGCTTATAAGACTTTGGTTGGAGATGCCCACTTGCACCCTTTTTTGACAAGTAAAAGAACTCATTATTTAATAATAGATGTTAATTATTGTTATAAATTCTCTCATGGTCAGTGACAGTGATAAACATATTTTTAAATAGAACAAAAAAATTAAATTAGGCATTGGAAAGAGCAGGGTGAGGTAATAAGCTATTCTTGGCATTCATCATGATGTAGTGGATTTGGTTTAAGTCAATAAAAAAGGGTGGTTGTGACAATGGAGAGAAGTTGGCATCCCTGTGCTTGATGGGGAGTTAGGCATGAGTATGACTACACAAAACTCTTTTTTCTTTTTTTGTTCTCTCTTTTTGTTTTGGAGTTATATGCAGGATTGTCATTTAGAGATCATCTATAACCTATTCAATCTCATGTGCATGTATGCTTAGACTATCTATAACCTGTCCATGGCTATCATACATTTACTAATGTACATTTAGCATATGACTTTTGGCTCCTATTATAATATTGATTTCTCTTCATATGATGCAACATGATTTAAATGATATTCAAAGGAAAAAATAAAAAATGCTAACTTTGATAATTAAGTTTTTAAATTTTTTAAAATTATAATTTAGTGTATAAAATTGAAAATTATTAATATTTAAGTTTATGAAGCCGGTCACCTATATAAATTTTTTTTTGATAATTATAAAAATAATATATATGAATTTCTTAAAAAATTTGACAATTGAGTATTTAAAATTTTAAAGTTGTAATTCGATGTATGACCAACCTAGTAAATATCTAGAATTGAGTGTACATAACTAATCAATAGCAGCTGTGGAGCTAAAATCTTAGAAAAAATATTAACAACTTAGTAAATTAAAAAAAATGATAAAAAAAAATCTTAGAAATATCTATTTCTAATCAAGTAAACTACTCCATTACCGCTATTATTATGCTATCATCATTGAATTTTCATCGCTTTTCTAAGAAAATTTCTATCCAACCTAAAACAACACTTCATCTTCTTCAATCTATCATCACAAATATCTAAATACAATTGGTTATTATTAAAGATAACGAATTTGATTATAATGCCGATTGCTAGTACTTTTATTTATAATATTTATATATATAATATTACTACAACCATCTAAACAAAATTAGTCATTATCAAGGATGACGAACTTGATTATAACGCTAATTGTTGGTCCTTTTGTTTATAATACGTGTAGTATCTATTTATATTTTTTATTTATATTTATAATTTCTAGTATTTAAATGAAAGATTTATCATTATATATATATATGTCATCTTTCACTATAAAAATAAAATAATATTTAATTTATCTATATCATCTTTTTGTATATAGTGACCGGTTCCATACACTCAAATATTAATAATTTTTAATTTTGTATACTAAATTGTAACTTTTAAAAATTTAAACACTTAATTATTAGATTTTAATAAGTTCACATACCATTTTTGTGATTATCTGTAAAAAAAGCTAATATATAACATATAATTTGTTGTTGACTTACTATATGTACTCAATTATAAATATTTATTAGATTTATGCACCAAATTGTAACTTTTAAAAAATTACAAACTGTTTTTATAATTATCCCAACAAAAAATCACAAATTGAAAAAATACCTCTCTTATAATATAGTCTCGTGATTGAAAACTCTAATTACTCAAATAAAGAGCAAACCTAATTGTATTAGTCTGTAAATTGATGTTTCAAACTTAGTACTCGCAAGTGTACGAACCGAATGATAATACAGGCAAGTTCACCACAAGATTGATCTCACAAAAAACTGTAGAACATGTATTATAAAGACTAACTATCACACAAAGAATACTGCAAAATAAATCTAAACACTCTAAGTCAATATTTTAATAGTAGTTTAATAGTTAAGAAATTAAATAAATTATAAAGTAAATATGCAAATAGAATGATTAATGAAAACTATATGATAAAATAGCATTTAGTCTAGCAAATACTTAATAATCCTCGTATTTTTCCTTAAGTCCAAATCTAGTGAATGAGATGGTGATATGTATTTTTCCTAGGTCACCCAACCTAATAATGTAATCTAAGTTTCTTATACCAACATAGATTAAAATAAAAATGGTGTCTTTAATACATTTAACCCAAAGATTTTATAATAAATATTATTATTAAATTGATATGATGTTTAACTAACAATAATAGATGAAACTAATAGAGGGATGAAGGTAAAGAAATTATTCGTTAAACTCATAAATAAATAAGGTTCATAATAGCCTGACATATTTAATCTAATGGTCATTATAATTAAATAAAAAGACATAAAAATAATATAAAAAATAAAAACTCTTTCAAAATTCAGAAATTTTTCAAGATATAAAGATGATTAAACTTCACTCTCAACTTCTCGAAAAAAAATTTAGATCTCTAAATAGTAATGCAAAGACTAACTAAAGTGTTTGTAAAAGATGACCAGTAGAGAATTGTAGAGAAAAGAATAATAAACAGGTGCAGACTCTCATCTTGTTTAATTGATTTTCACTACTTGTAATATTTTTTTTACAAAGTCATTCTCTAAGTACAACACATCTATAGGTATCTTATTAACTATTCTAAATAAAATAAACAACTTAAAAATAGTTATCCATAATTATATATTAATTAATTAATTTCCCTCTATGGGCCTTCATATATTCGGCTTAGCCTGACAATTAGCAGTCCACATATCGTTATCTGAGTCTCAGTACTAGCAGTCTAATTTAAGCTCATTTATGAATATTTAGTTCATATTTTATTTAAATTTAATGTACTTTTTATATCGTATTTTATATTATATTTTTATGTTTAAAGATATTAATAGTTTTAATTTTTTAATTTTTTTATTTTACTATTAGAAAAACAAATTTTATAAATATTAATTAATTAAATATATAAAAATTTATAGTGTATTTATTAAATATAAAGTAGATAGTAAAATTTAATTTTTCATATATAAAGACCTAATCAATGTTTACTTTATATTTAAAAAATAAAGAATGCGTTAAATATTTTATTATATAATTTTTTAAAATAAATAATTTAATATATATATATATATATATATATATATATATAATATTATAATAAGTATTAAAATGTTATTTATTATATATCTCTTTAACCTAAACAATTTGATATATATGAAAAAAAACTATAATAAGGATTAAAGTTAGAGAATACAACAATGCTCCACCACATTGATGGTTTGCCATTTTAGTTACCAAAAACTTATATGAAGTGGTAGTCAAATTCTGTCCATCTAATCAATGACTCACCCATTGATGTGCCCTATTACGAATGAAGCCATATACCCAATGTATCATGTAACCATATGGAAACAGATCACCTGATGAATTATTCTCTTTGACCTTTGCTGGATATCTGGTTTTATCCTTTTAATGGGTCCGAAAGTTTCTAAAATTATTGCTCATCTTGAAATTATTTTATTCAGTACATTTAATTTTTGACTTCTTTACACTTTAGCTAAACTTTCAAAAAAAAAAAAAAGTGATTACATATACAACCATTGTTTGCTCTATTTTAATTTTTAATTCAAAGTAGAAGATTGTCATTCTATAAGTCCATTATTTGTAATGACATGAATTATATTATTTGAAAAATAATCTGTTTTGACTTTTATTAGAATGATCTAAAATCAAATCACTTAAGAAATTGTATATTTTAGTCTCTGTAGAGACTTGAGTTGTAGATAAATTTAAAAGTTTTATAGAAGATGATTTATCTCAAAACACTTTAAGAGTCGGTGTGTTTAATGTTGACATTTCTTCAATACTATAACTAGAGTAACAAAGACGTTTTATGTAATTTGTTTAAACTCTTTACATATCCAATCAGTTATTCATGATATCAATCTTGTGTACAATTTAGTTCATTTGTACACTCTTTTACAATAGACGCTTACCATTCCAACTCACGAACCACTCCTCTAAATTAAGTTGACACATATTATATAATGGGTGAATTTATATTCATTATATATGCCCTTACATATAAAATATATGAAACAAATTTAAAAGCTTTTAAAATTAATTAAAAAGTTGCACATTTATTATTATTATAATATATATATATATATATATATATATATATATATATATATATATATTATATACACTTATTTTTAATACATAGATAATATTGATATATAATTTTTATAATTAATATTACAATATAATTGATAAATAAACTAATAAATACTTTTTCTAATTAATTCTAAAATCTTGAAATATAATTAATATGTCAAGTAATAAATTACTTCCTTGATTAAAAAATGACTTTTAATCTTAAAAGATAGTATGTTAATTATATATTTAACATTAATTTATATAAATATAATTAACAAATTATTTTTCTAACAAACAGCATAATTCTAATTTAAAGAACAGCAATATTAATTATATTTTATTATTAACTCATAATAATTGATATATTAATTAATAATATTAAATAAAAAATTAAAATATCAAAAAATTTATAAGCAAAAACCTTAAAATACTTTATTATCTAATGAAATTTTAATTGTTTATCAGTTGAATATAAATTATTATTAAATAAAATAATATATTATAATATTTTAATATAAAAATATTAAATATCAAAACAATTACAAAGATAAAGGAGAGAATTGTATCAAACATAAAAATCAACAGCACCTGTGGCAAATGATAAGTCTTTAAGGATTCTCAACGCGAAAATATGGATTGTCAACTGTGATTGCAGCTTTCAGTCCTTTTCATCAATCAAATTCAAACTGGCATAAACATGACAAGATTCTTTTGCTCCCTCTCCCTCCTAATTTGTTGCCCTTTAAGCAACTGACTAAATTAGACCCACAAATGTGTTTGTGTTTGGATGTGGTAGATTTTGCACTTGTAGTTACTAGTTACTGGTTAATGTAATTGCAACTCAGTTTTCTTAACCATTTAAAAACCAACACGTCATGTTTAATTATTTAATTTTTGGAGCACAATAAATAGATATATAATATAAGATTGACATTGTATGGAGTCTGAAACGGGAATCTTAATGATATCTTGTAATATATGCAAAAACAATACTATACAAATGGATCACACAATCTTTGTTAAATACATATTATCTAAACTAAAGACAAATTATCATTATTATTATTTTCTGGAGCTCAATAGACAAATCACAACTGGTTATTATTATAATTAAGGTAAAATAAGGGTCAAGAAATATTTATAAATGGTGTGGCCCCACTTCACTCCCCACCCATCCAATTTTTTTGATTGATTGTTGACGAGTATGATGATGATGATGATGATGATGATGACGATGATGATGATGAGTGCAGATTTATCGACTCCTACAGCACCAAACACACCACCAATCATTTGCAAAAAAGAAAACTCAAAATTAAATTACTTATTACTAAACCAAACCAAACCAAACCAATTTGTAATTAAATTACAGTGTCAACTTTTTCAACTTTAATTACATTATTTTATTCACTCACAGTGTTAGTGTCAGTTTGATTTATCTTTCTCTTTATTTGGTTTTTTTTCTTCAATTGTCATTTTTCTAATTAAGTTTTTACCCTCCCAAACCATTTGAAAACCCCAAGAAAGAGAGACCTCTCTCTCTCTCTCCTTGATGAACTCAATTTTGATTCCTCATCATCACACCAAATCCCAAATTTTTTTTTTAAAGAAAAAAGAAACTTAATTTATAATTTCTAAAACAAATACCCACATTTCCCTTCTTCTTCGCTTTCCCGGTTTTCGCTCTGTATCTTGCTTCTCCACTGTCTCTAGCTTAAAGTATTAAATAGATAAATCTCCTGGGCTTTTGCCCCTCTTTTTATTTTTTTTTATTTTTTTATTTTTTTGGTTTTGAACAGTTTGTATAGTTGTGCATGATCAATCGTATGGGGTGAATCAATCTGGGTTCGGATTTTTTTTAATTGGAGACTTTGTCAGATTCCACATACAAAGAAAAAAGTGTAAATGGGTTTTATTATGTGTTTGTTCGTATCTGATTTAACTGTCCCCTTGAGACTGTATCTTAGATCTGTTTGCTGCTGTGCTCGATCCACTGCTTTATTCCTGCTTTAACACTCATTCTCAAGGTCAGATCATCACATTTTATGCCATATTACTATTGCATATTTCTGTTTCTCAATTCTAATTGATAGTGGAATCAGTTCAGTTGCTCTTTCGCTGCTTTAATTGCATCTGGGGGTCTTTCTGGGTTTAATGCTTCGGAGCATGAAAATTTGATGATGTATAGTTACTTGAAAAGCTACAAGGTGGTTGGGGTGTTTAATGTGTTTTTAAGATTTTGTTTAATTTTTTTTTCTTTTTGTATTTCCTTATGGTGCAAAGTGAGATAAGCCCTCCACATCAGAATTATTGGTGAAGTATATTTATATATGCAAAATGGGTAACGGCACTTCTCGTGTTGTGGGTTGTTTTGTGCCATTTAACGGCAAAAATGGTGTTGATTTAGAGTTTTCAGAGCCACTGGATGAGGGATTAGGCCATTCATTCTGTTATGTTAGGCCTTCAATTTTTGACTCTCCTGCCATTACCCCTTCAAACTCTGAGAGGTTTACAGTCGATTCTAGCACTCTAGATTCAGAAACGTTAAGTGGGTCATTTAGACATGACACAATGGATGAGCCCTCCTGTTTTCACAGGTCAAATAAGACTTTCCCCGAGACTACATTTAAAACCATTTCAGGGGCATCAGTTAGTGCAAATGTTTCGACTGCTAGGACTGGTAATCAGAGTGCATTGTTTGCTAGTGACATGCAAGAGCCTGCTGCATCATTTGAGAGCACCTCCTCATTTGCTGCAATCCCTTTGCAGCCAGTGCCTCGTTGCTCTGGCCCTTTGAATGGCTTTATGTCTGGACCCCTTGAGAGAAGTTTTGCTTCTGGTCCCTTAGAGAAGGGAAGTGGTTTTATGTCTGGACCAATTGAGAAAGGGGTAATGTCTGGTCCTCTTGATGCTACTGACAAATCCAACTTTTCTGCTCCCCTTACACGTGGTTGTAGAAGACCGCGCCTCCAACACCTAGTCAGGAGCGTGAGTGGACCAATGAAAAGCACTCTGTCTCGAACATTCTCAAAACATTCAATTGGGACAGGTTGGATGCAAAGGCTTTTCTTGCATCCAGTGACCCAATTGGCCTGGCATGTTAGGGAGCCAAAGTTTCGACCAGAAGCTTCACGGAATCTGGAAGGAGCATCATCGGAAGGGGAGTATGTTAACAGTCGTAACTTGCAATGGGCTCATGGGAAAGCTGGTGAGGATAGGGTTCATGTCGTGCTCTCTGAAGAGCAAGGATGGTTGTTTATTGGGATATATGATGGATTTAGTGGCCCAGATGCACCAGATTTCCTCATGAGCCATCTTTATAGAGCTATAGACAAGGAATTGGAAGGAATACTATGGGATTATGAAGATAAGTTAGTAAATGATCCAATGAAACATGAACTTTCTAAGAGCGTAAGCGTCGGGGCTACTTTGGAATGTGAGAAGGTAGATCAACCTAACTTGAGCCAAGTAACTTGTAGTATAGAAGAATCATGTAATACAGGAGTTATCATGGATCAATCTTGTAATTGTGAAATAGTAGAGGAAAGTGATGATATTAGGAGCATTCAGCAATCATCTAATTGTGAAAAGCCCAGTATCTCAGGCTCTGCCTCTGCTTCTATTTCAACTGCCAACTTGACTGGCCAAGGAAGGAAAAGTATGCGTTTGTATGAGCTTTTACAATTGGAATCATGCAATGGGCTAGGTTGTGTCTCAATGTCACTTGGTGAAAACCAAAAGAATGGCATGTGGAGTTGTCAGCCAAATTCAGATACTTTGGATTCGAGGCCAACTTTAGAAGGGGAACATCAGAGATCTTGTTCATTTAATAATGGCAATGGGGATGGTTCTAATCAACAAGGTGAAGATCCCTCTACATCTAGAGAGGATGGAGGGATTGGGATTGAATCTAGGAATCAAGAAGTCATGACTGATATTTCCATTTCAGTGCAGCGGCAGAGTACCAGAAAGTCTATTATCAGTTCAAAAATCAGAAAAATGTACCGGAAGCAGAAGTCTTTGCGTAAGAAGCTTTTTCCTTGGAGTTATGATTGGCACAGAGAGGAGATTTGTGCTGATGAAGGAGTAGTAGAACCTTCTGGACCTATCAGAAGATGCAAATCAGGAATTGTCGATCATGATGCAGTTTTAAGGGCAATGTCTGAAGCACTTGAACAGACTGAAGAGGCATACATGGAAATGGTTGAAAAGACCCTTGACAAAAATGCAGAGCTTGCTTTGATGGGATCTTGCGTTCTAGTAATGTTGATGAAGGATCAAGATGTGTATGTAATGAACCTTGGGGACAGCCGCGCGATCTTGGCACAAGAGAGACCTAATGATCGCCATCCTAATCCAAGTTCTGCAAAGGATGACATGAGGCACAGGAACAGATCCAGAGAATCATTAGTACGAATGGAGCTAGACAGGATTTCAGAGGAGTCGCCAATGCATAATCAAAACAGTCAGGTAAATATGATCAACAAGAATAGAGAGATCTCCATTTGCAGATTGAAGATGAGAGCAGTGCAGCTTTCTACCGATCATAGTACAAGTATTGAGCAGGTTTTACTTCTTGAGTTCAATCTAGATATTATCACAAAATTTCCATGATTGGTTATTCCATACTTTGAATTCACCATGGTTATTTTTAACACTATTAATCAGCATACATTGTCTTTTTTACTATAAATAAGTGATTTACAACTTAATTTTAAACAAAGACTGGAGTGCAGATTGATAACAACTCACAGTTCAGTCATTAAATAAAGCAAAGAACTTTCCTTGAACTATTGTCTCTCTGCTTGTGCTTAATATCCATCTTGTGTGTATGTGAATTTAATTTAATATTAATATGAGCTCGGTATTACAGATATAGTCAAATATACTTTTGTTTTCTAGTTTCTTAATAACTTGAATTTTCTTTTTCTATTGATATGCAACTTACTTTAGATCCTATAATTGCATCAAGTTAGAATGGACCTGAAAAGTTGTGTGCTTCCTTTTTTCTCTTTTTTAATTATTATTGTTTTATTATCTGGATACTGTCTATACACCGTTGCAATGCTTAGTCATTTGCATAAACAGTGAGTTATACTCCTTGGTTTGAATGATATAGATGGTAATGCTACTGTAAAAAAATTTAAGTTACCTTTGAATGTTTTTGGTTATTTTGATTTGAAGATTGCCCAGATTTGCAAAGTTTAATGCGGAATTGCATTGCGTGTTGCTATAATTGACCAATAATATTATATTCTTGCTTGCTGCAGGAAGTGTTTAGAATAAAGGCAGAACATCCTGATGACAACCAAGCCATTCTGAATGATAGAGTGAAGGGACAGTTGAAAGTAACCAGAGCTTTTGGTGCTGGGTTTCTGAAGAAGGTCAGTAATATTTAAAATTTGATCTATTTCTTCTTTATAGTTCTCTATGTAATTTGAGTTATTAAAACATCTTAGCAATGAGGTTGCTATTTCGTTATATTCATAGTCTTTTAATTAACAACTCTTCAGTTCAAAGTATCTTTGTTAACATGATATTTTTGTTATGAATGCTCATGATAATATGTATTTAAGATGTTGGATTGTTCCGAGCAAAATAGGATATTGGGTTGCTACTAACGAAATAGGATATTGGGTTGTTCAGAATGAAAGATGCTGAATTATGTCTGATGAGGGGAAATGTGGAAGCCATTATAAAATGTTCATGCAACTCCTGTTCTGCCCACTCTATATTCTTTTTGATGCTTTCTAGAGACTCTGTTTTTCAATTGTGCAATTACCGTCTATGTCCTTCTGAGTTCATTCTGTATCTCTCAAAAGATCATTCCTATATTGAGTATATTCCCTGTTTTCTCAAATATCAATCCATCACATTTTCACACAGTAATATGACTTGGTGAATGGTGAGGTTACTGTGTGTGGCATCTACCATGCATTATGCATCTATTCTGAGTTATGATTGAGCTTTCTGTCAATAGAATCTGCTCAATCATCTTTATAACTTTTGTGTTTTTATATTGGCTATTTCCATTCTGATTCAGGATTTGAACCCAATGTATTTCTATTTTCGGGTCAGTGGAACATAATGGCTTTTAGAGTATATGTAGGAGTAGTTTGATGAATTCTAATCAATTGAGAAACAGTGTTTATGACCCTTCAAGGAGGCAGAAATTTTGTTTTCAATTTCACTTGTATGAGAATGACTATTGAAAGAAAATCTCGCCCTTCTCTATTTTCTGCAAGGCTTTCAAGGAAATTTAAATGTTAATGCAATATGACACACTCCTTGGGCTTGACTGGCAAAAATTGTAACTGGAATTGGTGGATGAGTTTCAGGATATGAAACCTAGGTGTTGTTTTTATGAAGCTTCTGCAGTTGCCAGGTTATATTTAGATGCAATTCCAAGTGTTGGTAGTTTTAAGTTATGAATGTGAAAGGAAGAAGAGCTCTTTTTGTGTCGATATTCATCTCTATAGATGGCTGCCCATGATTTTTAGTATGTAGCTTTGTCTGTAGTTGCCGATGAATGGACTTTTAAACATAAATATTGGATAAGGGAGTTATATATTAACAGATCAAGTGCTGTTAATACAAATGGATGAGTGAGACAATGAATATGAAATGAATATCTATGAGAAGATAATTACAATGTCATTGGCTGAAAATTGATTTATGTACTACGTCATATTCTTTTCACCATAGTGCAATATGATATGCAGTTTTAAGAACTTAGCCCTATGTTTAGGGCCTATATCGCTTGCTGTGTTATTCACATGTCATTAATATTCTCTTTTCTGATAAAGGTATTTTATATACAATCTAGTTATGGCCCTAACTATGGTTCTATCTTGGTAAGCAGGCTGTCCTTGGCTAGTCTTGAGTTAAAAATTATGTACTTATTAACTTTAATTTGGTTGATTGGGTGTGAGAATTAGGACAATTTTTGTTAAAAATTTTGTGCATTCACCAAATTAAGTTATTTATTTATTTAATTTTCTTATTACATTGAAGTTTATTTGATTGAACATTTTGTGTATACATGTTGATTGCAGCCAATCTGCAATGAAGCTCTTTTAGAGATTTTTCAGATCAATTACGTAGGCACTAATCCCTATGTTAGTTGCATTCCTTCTGTTGTTCACCATCGACTTTCTTCAAGTGATCAATTCTTGGTTCTTTCCTCTGACGGGCTTTACCAGTACTTTAGCAATGAAGAGGTCGTTGCCCATGTCACTTGGTTCATGGAAAATGTCCCTGAAGGTGATCCTGCACAGTATCTAATTGCAGAGCTTCTCTTCCGTGCTGCCAAAAAGAATGGTCAGTTGTGTATACTTCCCAGTCTCTTAAATGTCATTGATGAGGTGACAACAGGGGTGAATTTTGGGGGGTGGGAATATGACCCCCAAAATTCTTAAAAGATATCTTTTCAATACCTATAAGAATAAGAAAATTTAACCAAAATAAAAAGATAAGCACTAGTAAATTACTAAAAGTATTTCATTTGTAATAAATTCCTTCATGTATTATGTAAAATATAAACCTAAAACATTTCTTTTGGTAATCAAAATGTTGTTGCCAT